>NC_064833.1:96067105-96367105 GCF_024166365.1 Elephas maximus indicus
AACAAACAACACTAACCCCTAAAAACCAAAAACACTAACCCACTAACAACAAACAACCCTAACCCACTAACAACAAACAACCCTAACCCCCTAACAACAAACAACACTAACCCCATAACATCAAACATCCCTAACCCCCTAAAAACAAACAACACTAACCCCCTAACAACACAAAACACTAACCCCCTAACCACAATAAACACTAACACCCTAACAACAAAAACCACTAAACGCCAACAAGAAACAACCCTAACTCCCTAACAACAAACAACACTAACACCCTAACAACAAACAACCCTATCCCCCTAAAAGCAAACATCACTAACCCCCTAACAACAAACAACCCTAAACCCCTAACATCAAACAACACTTACCCCCTAACAACACAAAACACTAACACCCTAACAACAAACAACACTAACACCCTAACAACAAAAACCACTAAACCCCAACAAGAAACAACCCTAAACCCCTAACAACAAACACTAACCCCCTAACAACAAACAACACTAAACCCCTTACAAGATACTACTCTAACCCCGTAACAACAAACAACACTAACTCGGTAACAACAAACAACCCTAACCCCCAAACATCAAACAACCCTAACCCCCTAACAACAAACAATCTTAACCCCCGAACAACCAACAACACTAACCCCCTAAACACAATAAACACTAACACCCGAACAACAAAAACCACTTAACCCCAACAAGAAACAACCCTAACACCCTAACAACAAACAACAGTCACCCCCTAACAACGAACAACCCTAACCAAACAACAAACAAACCTAACCCACTAACAACAAACAACACTAACCCCCTAACAACAAACAACCCTAAACCCCTAACATCAAAGAACACTAACACCCTAACAACAAACAACCCTAAACCCCTAACAACAAACACTAACCCTATAACAACATACAACACTAAACCCCTAACAAGAAACTACCCTAACCCCGTAACAAAAAACCACACTAAACCCGTAACAACAAACAACCCTAACCCCCAAACAACAAACAACCCTAACCCCCAACAACAAACAATCCTAACCCCCAAACAACGAACAACACTAACCCCCAACCACAACACTAACACCCTAACAACAAAAACCGCTAAACCCCAAAAAGAAACAACCCTAAACCCCGAACAACAAACAACACTAACCCCCTAACAACAAACAACCCTAAGCAAACAACAAACTACCCTAACCCACTAACAACACACAACACTAACACCCTAACAACAAACAACCCTAACCCCCTAACAACAAACACTAACCCCCAAACAACAAACAACCCTAACCCCCTAACAACAAACAACACTAACCCCCTAACAACAAACAACCCTAAACCCCTCACATCAACGAACACTAACACCTAACAACAAACAACCCTAAACCCCTAACAACAAACACTAACCCCCTAACAACAAACAACACTAAACCCCTAACAAGAAACTACCCTAACCCCGTAACAACAAACAACACTAACCCCGTAACAACAAACAATACTAACCCCCAAACAACAAACAACCCTAAACCCCAAACAACAAACAACCCTAACCCCCTAACAACAAACAATCCTAACCCCCGAACAACCAACAACACTAACCCCCTAACCACAATAAACACTAACACCCTAACAACAAACACCACTAAACGCCAACAAGAAACAACCCTAAACTCCTAACAACAAACAACACTAACCCCCTAACAACAAACAACCCTAACCAAACAACAAACAACCCTAACCCACTATCAACAAACAACACTAACACCCTAACAACAAACAACCCTAACCCCCTAACAACAAACAACACTAACCCCCTAACAAAAAACAACCCTAAACCGCTAACATCAAAGAACACTAACACCCTAACAACAAACAACCCTAACCCCCTAAAAACAAACACTAACCCCCAAACAACAAACAACACTAACCAGTAAAAACCAAAAACACTAACCCACTAACAACAAACAACCCTAACCCAGTAACAACAAACAACCCTAACACCCTAACAACAAACAACACTAACCCCATAACATCAAACAACCCTAAACCCCTAACATCAAACAACACTAACCCCCTAACAACACAAAACACTAACACCCTAACAACAAACAACACTAACACCCTAACAACAAAAAACCCTAACCCCCTAACAACAAACAACACTAACACCCTAACAACACAAAACACTAACACCCTATCAACAAACAACACTAACACCCTAACAACAAAAACCACTAAACCCAAACAAGAAACAACCCTAAACCCCTAACAACAAACACTAACCCCCTAACAACAAACAACACTAAACCCCTAACAAGAAACTACCCTAACCCCGTAACAACAAACAACACTAACCCGGTAACAACAAACAAACCTACCCCCAAACAACGAACAACCCTAACCCCCTAACAACAAACAACACTAACACCCTAACAACAAACAACCCTAACACCCTAACAACAAACAACCCTAAACCCCTAACATCAAACAACACTAACCCCCTAACAACACAAAACACTAACACCCTAGCAACAAACAACACTAACACCCTAACAACAAAAACCACTAAACCCCAACAAGAAACAACCCTAAACCCCTAACAACAAACACTAACCCCCTAAAAAGAAACAACACTAAACCCCTAACAAGATACTACCCTAACCCCGTAACAACAAACAACACTAACCCGGTAACAACAAACAACCCTAACCCCCAAACAACAAACAACCCTAACCCCCTAACAACAAACAACACTAACCCCTAAAAACCAAAAACACTAACCCACTAACAACAAACAACCCTAACCCACTAACAACAAACAACCCTAACCCCCTAACAACAAACAACACTAACCCCATAACATCAAACATCCCTAACCCCCTAAAAACAAACAACCCTAACCCCCTAACAACAAACACTAACCCCCAAACAACAAACAACACTAACCCCTAAAAACCAAAAACACTAACCCACTAACAACAAACAACCCTAACCACTAACAACAAACAACCCTAACACCCTAACAACAAACAACACTAACCCCATAACAACAAACAACCCTAAACCCCTAACATCAAACAACCCTAACCCCCTAACAACACAAAACACTAACACCCTAACAACAAACACTCCTAACCCCCGAACAACCAACAACACTAACCCCCTTACCACAATAAACACTAACACACTAACAAGAAAAACCACTAATCCCCAACAAGAAACAACCCTAAACCCCTAACAACAAACAACACTAACCCCCTAACAACAAACAACCCTAACCAAACAACAAAAAACCCTAACCCACTAACAGCAAACAACACTAACACCCTAACAACAAACAACCCTAACTCCCTAACAACAAACAACACTAACACCCTAACAACAAACAACCCTAACCCCCTAACAACAAACACTAACTCCCAAACAACAAACAACCCTAACCCCTAAAAACCAAAAACACTAACCCACTAACAACAAACAACCCTAACCCCCAAACAACAAACAACCCTAACCCCCTAACAACAAACAATCCTAACCCCCGAACAACCAACAACACTAACCCCCTAACCACAATAAACACTAACACCCTAACAACAAAAACCACTAAACGCCAGCAAGAAACAACCCTAAACCCCTAACAACAAACAACACTAACCCCCTAACAACCAAAAACCCTAACCAAACAACAAAAAACACTAACCCACTAACAACAAACAACACTAACACCCTAACAACAAACAACCCTAACTCCCTAACAATAAACAACACTAACACCCTAACAACAAACAACCCTAACCCCCTAAAAACAAACACTAACCCCCTAACAACAAACAACCCTAAATCCCTAACATCAAACAACACTAACCCCCTAACAACACAAAACACTAACACCCTAACAACAAACAACACTAACACCCTAACAACAAAAACCACTAAACCCCAACAAGAAACAACCCTAAACCCCTAACAACAAACAGTAACCCCCTAACAACAAACAACACTAAACCCCTAACAAGAAACTACCCTAACCCCGTAACAACAAACAACACTAACCCCCTAACAACAAACAATACTAACCCCAAAACAACAAACAACCCTAAACCCCAAACAACAAACAACCCTAACCCCCTAACAACAAACAATCCTAACCCCCGAACAACCAACAACACTAACCCCCTAACCACAATAAACACTAACACCCTAACAACAAAAACCACTAAACGCCAACAAGAAACAACCCTAAACTCCTAACAACAAACAACACTAACCCCCTAACAACAAACAACCCTAACCAAACAACAAACAACCCTAACCCACTATCAACAAACAACACTAACACCCTAACAACAAACAACCCTAACCCCCTAACAACAAACAACACTAACCCCCTAACAAAAAACAACCCTAAACCGCTAACATCAAAGAACACTAACACCCTAACAACAAACAACCCTAACCCCCTAAAAACAAACACTAACCCCCAAACAACAAACAACACTAACCAGTAAAAACCAAAAACACTAACCCACTAACAACAAACAACCCTAACCCACTAACAACAAACAACCCTAACACCCTAACAACAAACAACACTAACCCCATAACATCAAACAACCCTAAACCCCTAACATCAAACAACACTAACCCCCTAACAACACAAAACACTAACACCCTAACAACAAACAACACTAACACCCTAACAACAAAAAACCCTAACCCCCTAACAACAAACAACACTAACACCCTAACAACAAACAACCCTAACCCCCTAACAACAAACAATACAAACCCCCTAACAACAAACAACCCTAAACCCCTAACATCAAAGAACACTAACACCTTAACAACAAACAACCCTAACCCCCTAACAACAAACACTAACCCCCAAACAACAAACAACACTAACCCCTGAAAACCAAAAACACTAACCCACTAACAACAAACAACCCTAACCCACTAACAACAAACAACCCTAACACCCTAACAACAAACAACACTAACCCCATAACATCAAACAACCCTAAACCCCTAATATCAAACAACACTAACCCCCTAACAACACAAAACACTAGCCCCCTAACCACAATAAACACTAACACCCTAACAACAAAAACCACTAAACGCCAACAAGAAACAACCCTAAACCCCTAACAACAAACAACACTAAAACCCTAACAACAAAAAACTCTAACCAAACAACAAAAAACCCTAACCCACTAACAACAAACAACACTAACACCCTAACAACAAAAAACCCTAACTCCCTAACAACAAACAACACTAACACCCTAACAACAAACAACCCTATACCCCTAAAAACAAACAACACTAACCCCCTAACAACAAACAACCCTAAACCCCTAACATCAAACAACACTAACCCCCTAACAACACAAAACACTAACACCCTAACAACAAACAACACTAACACCCTAACAACAAAAACCACTAAACCCCAACAAGAAACAACCCTAAACCCCTAACAACAAACACTAACCCCCTAAAAAGAAACAACACTAAACCCCTAACAAGATACTACCCTAACCCCGTAACAACAAACAACACTAACCCGGTAACAACAAACAACCCTAACCCCCAAACAACAAACAACCCTAACCCCCTAACAACAAACAACACTAACCCCTAAAAACCAAAAACACTAACCCACTAACAACAAACAACCCTAACCCACTAACAACAAACAACCCTAACCCCTAACAACAAACAACACTAACCCCATAACATCAAACATCCCTAACCCCCTAAAAACAAACAACACTAACCCCTAACAACACAAAACACTAACCCCCTAACCACAATAAACACTAACACCCTAACAACAAAAACCACTGAACGCCAACAAGAAAGAACCCTAAACCCCTAACAACAAACAACACTAAAACCCTAACAACAAAAAACCCTAACCAAACAACAAAAAACCCTAACCCACTAACAACAAACAACACTAACACCTTAACCACAAACGACCCTAACTCCCTAACAACAAACAACACTAACACCCTAACAACAAACAACCCTATCCCCCTAAAAGCAAACATCACTAACCCCCTAACAACAAACAACCCTAAACCCCTAACATCAAACAACACTTACCCCCTAACAACACAAAACACTAACACCCTAACAACAAACAACACTAACACCCTAACAACAAAAACCACTAAACCCCAACAAGAAACAACCCTAAACCCCTAACAACAAACACTAACCCCCTAACAACAAACAACACTAAACCCCTTACAAGATACTACTCTAACCCCGTAACAACAAACAACACTAACTCGGTAACAACAAACAACCCTAACCCCCAAACATCAAACAACCCTAACCCCCTAACAACAAACAATCTTAACGCCCGAACAACCAACAACACTAACCCCCTAAACACAATAAACACTAACACCCGAACAACAAAAACCACTTAACCCCAACAAGAAACAACCCTAACACCCTAACAACAAACAACAGTCACCCCCTAACAACGAACAACCCTAACCAAACAACAAACAAACCTAACCCACTAACAACAAACAACACTAACCCCCTAACAACAAACAACCCTAAACCCCTAACATCAAAGAACACTAACACCCTAACAACAAACAACCCTAACCCCCTAACAACAAACACTAACCCCCAAACAACAAACAACACTAACCCCCTAACAACAAACAACCCTAACCAAACAACAAAAAACCCTAACCCACTAACAACAAACAACCCTAACTCCCTAACAACAAACAACACTAACACCCTAACAACAAACAACCCTAACCCCCTAAAAACAAACAACACTAAACCCCTAACAACAAACATCCGTAAACCCCTAACATCAAACAACACTAACCCCCTAACAACACAAAACACTAACACCCTATCAACAAACAACACTAACACCCTAACAACAAAAACCACTAAACCCAAACAAGAAACAACCCTAAACCCCTAAGAACAAACACTAACCCCCTAACAACAAACAACACTAAACACCTAACAAGAAACTACCCTAACCCCGTAACAACAAACAACACTAACCCGGTAACAACAAACAAACCTAACCCCCAAACAACGAACAACCCTAACCCCCTAACAACAAACAACACTAACACCCTAACAACAAACAACCCTAACCCCCTAACAACAAACAACACTAACCCCCTAACAACAAACAACCCTAACCCCCTAACATCAGAGAACACTAACACCCTAACAACAAACAACCCTAACCCCCTAACAACAAACACTAACCCCCAAACAACAAACAACACTAACCCCTAAAAACCAAAAACACTATCCCACTAACAACAAACAACCCTAACCCACTAACAACAAACAACCCTAACACCCTAACAACAAACAACACTAACCCCATAACAACAAACAACCCTAAACCCCTAACATCAAACAACACTAACCCCCTAACAACACAAAACACTAACACCCTAACAACAAACAACACTAACACCCTAACAACAAAAACCACTAAACCCCAACAAGAAACAACCCTAAACCCCTAACAACAAACACTAACCCTATAACAACATACAACTCTAAACACCTAACAAGAAACTACCCTAACCCCGTAACAAAAAACCACACTAAACCCGTAACAACAAACAACCCTAACCCCCAAACAACAACCCTAATCCCCAACAACAAACAATCCTAACCCCCGAACAACGAACAACACTAACCCCCAACCACAATAAACACTAACACCCTAACAACAAAAACCGCTAAACCCCAAAAAGAAACAACCCTAAACCCCGAACAACAAACAACACTAACCCCCTAACAACAAACAACCCTAAGCAAACAACAAACTACCCTAACCCACTAACAACAAACAACACTAACACCCTAACAACAAACAACCCTAACCCCCTAACAACAAACACTAACCCCCAAACAACAAACAACCCTAACCCCCTAACAACAAACAACACTAACCCCCTAACAACAAACAACCCTAAACCCCTCACATCAACGAACACTAACACCTAACAACAAACAACCCTAAACCCCTAACAACAAACACTAACCCCCTAACAACAAACAACACTAAACCCCTAACAAGAAACTACCCTAACCCCGTAACAACAAACAACACTAACCCCGTAACAACAAACAATACTAACCCCCAAACAACAAACAACCCTAAACCCCAAACAACAAACAACCCTAACCCCCTAACAACAAACAATCCTAACCCCCGAACAACCAACAACACTAACCCCCTAACCACAATAAACACTAACACCCTAACAACAAAAACCACTAAACGCCAACAAGAAACATCCCTAAACTCCTAACAACAAACAACACTAACCCCCTAACAACAAACAACCCTAACCAAACAACAAACAACCCTAACCCACTATCAACAAACAACACTAACACCCTAACAACAAACAACCCTAACACCCTAACAACAAACAACACTAACCCCATAACATCAAACAACCCTAAACCCCTAACATCAAACAACACTAACCCCCTAACAACACAAAACACTAACACCCTAACAACAAACAACACTAACACACTAACAACAAAAAACCCTAACCCCCTAACAACAAACAACACTAACACCCTAACAAAAAACAACCCTAACCCCCTAACAACAAACAATACTAACCCCCTAACAACAAACAACCCTAAACCCCTAACATCAAAGAACACTAACACCCTAACAACAAACAACCCTAACCCCCTAAAAACAAACACTAACCCCCAAACAACAAACAACACTAACCCCTAAAAACCAAAAACACTAACCCACTAACAACAAACAACCCTAACCCACTAACAACAAACAACCCTAACACCCTAACAACTAACAACACTAACCCCATAACATCAAACAACCCTAAACCCCTAATATCAAACAACACTAACCCCCTAACAACACAAAACACTAACCCCCTAACCACAATAAACACTAACACCCTAACAACAAAAACCACTAAACGCCAACAAGAAACAACCCTAAACCCCTAACAACAAACAACACTAAAACCCTAACAACAAAAAACTCTAACCAAACAACAAAAAACCCTAACCCACTAACAACAAACAACACTAACACCCTAACAACAAAAAACCCTAACTCCCTAACAACAAACAACACTAACACCCTAACAACAAACAACCCTATACCCCTAAAAACAAACAACACTAACCCCCAACAACAAACAACCCTAAACCCCTAACATCAAACAACACTAACTCCCTAACAACACAAAACACTAACACCCTAGCAACAAACAACACCAACACCCTAACAACAAAAACCACTAAACCCCAACAAGAAACAACCCTAAACCCCTAACAACAAACACTAACCCCCTAAAAAGAAACAACACTAAACCCCTAACAAGATACTACCCTAACCCCGTAACAACAAACAACACTAACCCGGTAACAACAAACAACCCTAACCCCCAAACAACAAACAACCCTAACCCCCTAACAACAAACAACACTAACCCCTAAAAACCAAAAACACTAACCCACTAACAACAAACAACCCTAACCCACTAACAACAAACAACCCTAACCCCCTAACAACAAACAACACTAACCCCATAACATCAAACATCCCTAACCCCCTAAAAACAAACAACACTAACCCCCTAACAACACAAAACACTAACCCCCTAACCACAATAAACACTAACACCCTAACAACAAAAACCACTAAACGCCAACAAGAAACAACCCTAACTCCCTAACAACAAACAACACTAACACCCTAACAACAAACAACCCTATCCCCCTAAAAGCAAACATCACTAACCCCCTAACAACAAACAACCCTAAACCCCTAACATCAAACAACACTTACCCCCTAACAACACAAAACACTAACACCCTAACAACAAACAACACTAACACCCTAACAACAAAAACCACTAAACCCCAACAAGAAACAACCCTAAACCCCTAACAACAAACACTAACCCCCTAACAACAAACAACACTAAACCCCTTACAAGATACTACTCTAACCCCGTAACAACAAACAACACTAACTCGGTAACAACAAACAACCCTAACCCCCAAACATCAAACAACCCTAACCCCCTAACAACAAACAATCTTAACCCCCGAACAACCAACAACACTAACCCCCTAAACACAATAAACACTAACACCCGAACAACAAAAACCACTTAACCCCAACAAGAAACAACCCTAACACCCTAACAACAAACAACAGTCACCCCCTAACAACGAACAACCCTAACCAAACAACAAACAAACCTAACCCACTAACAACAAACAACACTAACCCCCTAACAACAAACAACCCTAAACCCCTAACATCAAAGAACACTAACACCCTAACAACAAACAACCCTAAACCCCTAACAACAAACACTAACCCTATAACAACATACAACACTAAACCCCTAACAAGAAACTACCCTAACCCCGTAACAAAAAACCACACTAAACCCGTAACAACAAACAACCCTAACCCCCAAACAACAAACAACCCTAACCCCCAACAACAAACAATCCTAACCCCCAAACAACGAACAACACTAACCCCCAACCACAACACTAACACCCTAACAACAAAAACCGCTAAACCCCAAAAAGAAACAACCCTAAACCCCGAACAACAAACAACACTAACCCCCTAACAACAAACAACCCTAAGCAAACAACAAACTACCCTAACCCACTAACAACAAACAACACTAACACCCTAACAACAAACAACCCTAACCCCCTAACAACAAACACTAACCCCCAAACAACAAACAACCCTAACCCCCTAACAACAAACAACACTAACCCCCTAACAACAAACAACCCTAAACCCCTCACATCAACGAACACTAACACCTAACAACAAACAACCCTAAACCCCTAACAACAAACACTAACCCCCTAACAACAAACAACACTAAACCCCTAACAAGAAACTACCCTAACCCCGTAACAACAAACAACACTAACCCCGTAACAACAAACAATACTAACCCCCAAACAACAAACAACCCTAAACCCCAAACAACAAACAACCCTAACCCCCTAACAACAAACAATCCTAACCCCCGAACAACCAACAACACTAACCCCCTAACCACAATAAACACTAACACCCTAACAACAAACACCACTAAACGCCAACAAGAAACAACCCTAAACTCCTAACAACAAACAACACTAACCCCCTAACAACAAACAACCCTAACCAAACAACAAACAACCCTAACCCACTATCAACAAACAACACTAACACCCTAACAACAAACAACCCTAACCCCCTAAAAACAAACACTAACCCCCAAACAACAAACAACACTAACCCCTAAAAACCAAAAACACTAACCCACTAACAACAAACAACCCTAACCCACTAACAACAAACAACCCTAACACCCTGACAACTAACAACACTAACCCCATAACATCAAACAACCCTAAACCCCTAATATCAAACAACACTAACCCCCTAACAACACAAAACACTAACCCCCTAACCACAATAAACACTAACACCCTAACAACAAAAACCACTAAACGCCAACAAGAAACAACCCTAAACCCCTAACAACAAACAACACTAAAACCCTAACAACAAAAAACTCTAACCAAACAACAAAAAACCCTAACCCACTAACAACAAACAACACTAACACCCTAACAACAAAAAACCCTAACTCCCTAACAACAAACAACACTAACACCCTAACAACAAACAACCCTATACCCCTAAAAACAAACAACACTAACCCCCAACAACAAACAACCCTAAACCCCTAACATCAAACAACACTAACCCCCTAACAACACAAAACACTAACACCCTAGCAACAAACAACACTAACACCCTAACAACAAAAACCACTAAACCCCAACAAGAAACAACCCTAAACCCCTAACAACAAACACTAACCCCCTAAAAAGAAACAACACTAAACCCCTAACAAGATACTACCCTAACCCCGTAACAACAAACAACACTAACCCGGTAACAACAAACAACCCTAACCCCCAAACAACAAACAACCCTAACCCCCTAACAACAAACAACACTAACCCCTAAAAACCAAAAACACTAACCCACTAACAACAAACAACCCTAACCCACTAACAACAAACAACCCTAACCCCCTAACAACAAACAACACTAACCCCATAACATCAAACATCCCTAACCCCCTAAAAACAAACAACACTAACCCCCTAACAACACAAAACACTAACCCCCTAACCACAATAAACACTAACACCCTAACAACAAAAACCACTAAACGCCAACAAGAAACAACCCTAACTCCCTAACAACAAACAACACTAACACCCTAACAACAAACAACCCTATCCCCCTAAAAGCAAACATCACTAACCCCCTAACAACAAACAACCCTAAACCCCTAACATCAAACAACACTTACCCCCTAACAACACAAAACACTAACACCCTAACAACAAACAACACTAACACCCTAACAACAAAAACCACTAAACCCCAACAAGAAACAACCCTAAACCCCTAACAACAAACACTAACCCCCTAACAACAAACAACACTAAACCCCTTACAAGATACTACTCTAACCCCGTAACAACAAACAACACTAACTCGGTAACAACAAACAACCCTAACCCCCAAACATCAAACAACCCTAACCCCCTAACAACAAACAATCTTAACCCCCGAACAACCAACAACACTAACCCCCTAAACACAATAAACACTAACACCCGAACAACAAAAACCACTTAACCCCAACAAGAAACAACCCTAACACCCTAACAACAAACAACAGTCACCCCCTAACAACGAACAACCCTAACCAAACAACAAACAAACCTAACCCACTAACAACAAACAACACTAACCCCCTAACAACAAACAACCCTAAACCCCTAACATCAAAGAACACTAACACCCTAACAACAAACAACCCTAAACCCCTAACAACAAACACTAACCCTATAACAACATACAACACTAAACCCCTAACAAGAAACTACCCTAACCCCGTAACAAAAAACCACACTAAACCCGTAACAACAAACAACCCTAACCCCCAAACAACAAACAACCCTAACCCCCAACAACAAACAATCCTAACCCCCAAACAACGAACAACACTAACCCCCAACCACAACACTAACACCCTAACAACAAAAACCGCTAAACCCCAAAAAGAAACAACCCTAAACCCCGAACAACAAACAACACTAACCCCCTAACAACAAACAACCCTAAGCAAACAACAAACTACCCTAACCCACTAACAACACACAACACTAACACCCTAACAACAAACAACCCTAACCCCCTAACAACAAACACTACCCCCAAACAACAAACAACACTAACCCCTAAAAACCAAAAACACTATCCCACTAACAACAAACAACCCTAACCCACTAACAACAAACAACCCTAACACCCTAACAACAAACAACACTAACCCCATAACAACAAACAACCCTAAACCCCTAACATCAAACAACACTAACCCCCTAACAACACAAAACACTAACACCCTAACAACAAACAACACTAACACCCTAACAACAAAAACCACTAAACCCCAACAAGAAACAACCCTAAACCCCTAACAACAAACACTAACCCTATAACAACATACAACTCTAAACACCTAACAAGAAACTACCCTAACCCCGTAACAAAAAACCACACTAAACCCGTAACAACAAACAACCCTAACCCCCAAACAACAACCCTAATCCCCAACAACAAACAATCCTAACCCCCGAACAACGAACAACACTAACCCCCAACCACAATAAACACTAACACCCTAACAACAAAAACCGCTAAACCCCAAAAAGAAACAACCCTAAACCCCGAACAACAAACAACACTAACCCCCTAACAACAAACAACCCTAAGCAAACAACAAACTACCCTAACCCACTAACAACAAACAACACTAACACCCTAACAACAAACAACCCTAACCCCCTAACAACAAACACTAACCCCCAAACAACAAACAACCCTAACCCCCTAACAACAAACAACACTAACCCCCTAACAACAAACAACCCTAAACCCCTCACATCAACGAACACTAACACCTAACAACAAACAACCCTAAACCCCTAACAACAAACACTAACCCCCTAACAACAAACAACACTAAACCCCTAACAAGAAACTACCCTAACCCCGTAACAACAAACAACACTAACCCCGTAACAACAAACAATACTAACCCCCAAACAACAAACAACCCTAAACCCCAAACAACAAACAACCCTAACCCCCTAACAACAAACAATCCTAACCCCCGAACAACCAACAACACTAACCCCCTAACCACAATAAACACTAACACCCTAACAACAAAAACCACTAAACGCCAACAAGAAACATCCCTAAACTCCTAACAACAAACAACACTAACCCCCTAACAACAAACAACCCTAACCAAACAACAAACAACCCTAACCCACTATCAACAAACAACACTAACACCCTAACAACAAACAACCCTAACACCCTAACAACAAACAACACTAACCCCATAACATCAAACAACCCTAAACCCCTAACATCAAACAACACTAACCCCCTAACAACACAAAACACTAACACCCTAACAACAAACAACACTAACACACTAACAACAAAAAACCCTAACCCCCTAACAACAAACAACACTAACACCCTAACAAAAAACAACCCTAACCCCCTAACAACAAACAATACTAACCCCCTAACAACAAACAACCCTAAACCCCTAACATCAAAGAACACTAACACCCTAACAACAAACAACCCTAACCCCCTAAAAACAAACACTAACCCCCAAACAACAAACAACACTAACCCCTAAAAACCAAAAACACTAACCCACTAACAACAAACAACCCTAACCCACTAACAACAAACAACCCTAACACCCTAACAACTAACAACACTAACCCCATAACATCAAACAACCCTAAACCCCTAATATCAAACAACACTAACCCCCTAACAACACAAAACACTAACCCCCTAACCACAATAAACACTAACACCCTAACAACAAAAACCACTAAACGCCAACAAGAAACAACCCTAAACCCCTAACAACAAACAACACTAAAACCCTAACAACAAAAAACTCTAACCAAACAACAAAAAACCCTAACCCACTAACAACAAACAACACTAACACCCTAACAACAAAAAACCCTAACTCCCTAACAACAAACAACACTAACACCCTAACAACAAACAACCCTATACCCCTAAAAACAAACAACACTAACCCCCAACAACAAACAACCCTAAACCCCTAACATCAAACAACACTAACTCCCTAACAACACAAAACACTAACACCCTAGCAACAAACAACACCAACACCCTAACAACAAAAACCACTAAACCCCAACAAGAAACAACCCTAAACCCCTAACAACAAACACTAACCCCCTAAAAAGAAACAACACTAAACCCCTAACAAGATACTACCCTAACCCCGTAACAACAAACAACACTAACCCGGTAACAACAAACAACCCTAACCCCCAAACAACAAACAACCCTAACCCCCTAACAACAAACAACACTAACCCCTAAAAACCAAAAACACTAACCCACTAACAACAAACAACCCTAACCCACTAACAACAAACAACCCTAACCCCCTAACAACAAACAACACTAACCCCATAACATCAAACATCCCTAACCCCCTAAAAACAAACAACACTAACCCCCTAACAACACAAAACACTAACCCCCTAACCACAATAAACACTAACACCCTAACAACAAAAACCACTAAACGCCAACAAGAAACAACCCTAACTCCCTAACAACAAACAACACTAACACCCTAACAACAAACAACCCTATCCCCCTAAAAGCAAACATCACTAACCCCCTAACAACAAACAACCCTAAACCCCTAACATCAAACAACACTTACCCCCTAACAACACAAAACACTAACACCCTAACAACAAACAACACTAACACCCTAACAACAAAAACCACTAAACCCCAACAAGAAACAACCCTAAACCCCTAACAACAAACACTAACCCCCTAACAACAAACAACACTAAACCCCTTACAAGATACTACTCTAACCCCGTAACAACAAACAACACTAACTCGGTAACAACAAACAACCCTAACCCCCAAACATCAAACAACCCTAACCCCCTAACAACAAACAATCTTAACCCCCGAACAACCAACAACACTAACCCCCTAAACACAATAAACACTAACACCCGAACAACAAAAACCACTTAACCCCAACAAGAAACAACCCTAACACCCTAACAACAAACAACAGTCACCCCCTAACAACGAACAACCCTAACCAAACAACAAACAAACCTAACCCACTAACAACAAACAACACTAACCCCCTAACAACAAACAACCCTAAACCCCTAACATCAAAGAACACTAACACCCTAACAACAAACAACCCTAAACCCCTAACAACAAACACTAACCCTATAACAACATACAACACTAAACCCCTAACAAGAAACTACCCTAACCCCGTAACAAAAAACCACACTAAACCCGTAACAACAAACAACCCTAACCCCCAAACAACAAACAACCCTAACCCCCAACAACAAACAATCCTAACCCCCAAACAACGAACAACACTAACCCCCAACCACAACACTAACACCCTAACAACAAAAACCGCTAAACCCCAAAAAGAAACAACCCTAAACCCCGAACAACAAACAACACTAACCCCCTAACAACAAACAACCCTAAGCAAACAACAAACTACCCTAACCCACTAACAACAAACAACACTAACACCCTAACAACAAACAACCCTAACCCCCTAACAACAAACACTAACCCCCAAACAACAAACAACCCTAACCCCCTAACAACAAACAACACTAACCCCCTAACAACAAACAACCCTAAACCCCTCACATCAACGAACACTAACACCTAACAACAAACAACCCTAAACCCCTAACAACAAACACTAACCCCCTAACAACAAACAACACTAAACCCCTAACAAGAAACTACCCTAACCCCGTAACAACAAACAACACTAACCCCGTAACAACAAACAATACTAACCCCCAAACAACAAACAACCCTAAACCCCAAACAACAAACAACCCTAACCCCCTAACAACAAACAATCCTAACCCCCGAACAACCAACAACACTAACCCCCTAACCACAATAAACACTAACACCCTAACAACAAACACCACTAAACGCAACAAGAAACAACCCTAAACTCCTAACAACAAACAACACTAACCCCCTAACAACAAACAACCCTAACCAAACAACAAACAACCCTAACCCACTATCAACAAACAACACTAACACCCTAACAACAAACAACCCTAACCCCCTAAAAACAAACACTAACCCCCAAACAACAAACAACACTAACCCCTAAAAACCAAAAACACTAACCCACTAACAACAAACAACCCTAACCCACTAACAACAAACAACCCTAACACCCTAACAACTAACAACACTAACCCCATAACATCAAACAACCCTAAACCCCTAATATCAAACAACACTAACCCCCTAACAACACAAAACACTAACCCCCTAACCACAATAAACACTAACACCCTAACAACAAAAACCACTAAACGCCAACAAGAAACAACCCTAAACCCCTAACAACAAACAACACTAAAACCCTAACAACAAAAAACTCTAACCAAACAACAAAAAACCCTAACCCACTAACAACAAACAACACTAACACCCTAACAACAAAAAACCCTAACTCCCTAACAACAAACAACACTAACACCCTAACAACAAACAACCCTATACCCCTAAAAACAAACAACACTAACCCCCAACAACAAACAACCCTAAACCCCTAACATCAAACAACACTAACCCCCTAACAACACAAAACACTAACACCCTAGCAACAAACAACACTAACACCCTAACAACAAAAACCACTAAACCCCAACAAGAAACAACCCTAAACCCCTAACAACAAACACTAACCCCCTAAAAAGAAACAACACTAAACCCCTAACAAGATACTACCCTAACCCCGTAACAACAAACAACACTAACCCGGTAACAACAAACAACCCTAACCCCCAAACAACAAACAACCCTAACCCCCTAACAACAAACAACACTAACCCCTAAAAACCAAAAACACTAACCCACTAACAACAAACAACCCTAACCCACTAACAACAAACAACCCTAACCCCCTAACAACAAACAACACTAACCCCATAACATCAAACATCCCTAACCCCCTAAAAACAAACAACACTAACCCCCTAACAACACAAAACACTAACCCCCTAACCACAATAAACACTAACACCCTAACAACAAAAACCACTAAACGCCAACAAGAAACAACCCTAACTCCCTAACAACAAACAACACTAACACCCTAACAACAAACAACCCTATCCCCCTAAAAGCAAACATCACTAACCCCCTAACAACAAACAACCCTAAACCCCTAACATCAAACAACACTTACCCCCTAACAACACAAAACACTAACACCCTAACAACAAACAACACTAACACCCTAACAACAAAAACCACTAAACCCCAACAAGAAACAACCCTAAACCCCTAACAACAAACACTAACCCCCTAACAACAAACAACACTAAACCCCTTACAAGATACTACTCTAACCCCGTAACAACAAACAACACTAACTCGGTAACAACAAACAACCCTAACCCCCAAACATCAAACAACCCTAACCCCCTAACAACAAACAATCTTAACCCCCGAACAACCAACAACACTAACCCCCTAAACACAATAAACACTAACACCCGAACAACAAAAACCACTTAACCCCAACAAGAAACAACCCTAACACCCTAACAACAAACAACAGTCACCCCCTAACAACGAACAACCCTAACCAAACAACAAACAAACCTAACCCACTAACAACAAACAACACTAACCCCCTAACAACAAACAACCCTAAACCCCTAACATCAAAGAACACTAACACCCTAACAACAAACAACCCTAAACCCCTAACAACAAACACTAACCCTATAACAACATACAACACTAAACCCCTAACAAGAAACTACCCTAACCCCGTAACAAAAAACCACACTAAACCCGTAACAACAAACAACCCTAACCCCCAAACAACAAACAACCCTAACCCCCAACAACAAACAATCCTAACCCCCAAACAACGAACAACACTAACCCCCAACCACAACACTAACACCCTAACAACAAAAACCGCTAAACCCCAAAAAGAAACAACCCTAAACCCCGAACAACAAACAACACTAACCCCCTAACAACAAACAACCCTAAGCAAACAACAAACTACCCTAACCCACTAACAACACACAACACTAACACCCTAACAACAAACAACCCTAACCCCCTAACAACAAACACTAACCCCCAAACAACAAACAACCCTAACCCCCTAACAACAAACAACACTAACCCCCTAACAACAAACAACCCTAAACCCCTCACATCAACGAACACTAACACCTAACAACAAACAACCCTAAACCCCTAACAACAAACACTAACCCCCTAACAACAAACAACACTAAACCCCTAACAAGAAACTACCCTAACCCCGTAACAACAAACAACACTAACCCCGTAACAACAAACAATACTAACCCCCAAACAACAAACAACCCTAAACCCCAAACAACAAACAACCCTAACCCCCTAACAACAAACAATCCTAACCCCCGAACAACCAACAACACTAACCCCCTAACCACAATAAACACTAACACCCTAACAACAAACACCACTAAACGCCAACAAGAAACAACCCTAAACTCCTAACAACAAACAACACTAACCCCCTAACAACAAACAACCCTAACCAAACAACAAACAACCCTAACCCACTATCAACAAACAACACTAACACCCTAACAACAAACAACCCTAACCCCCTAACAACAAACAACACTAACCCCCTAACAAAAAACAACCCTAAACCGCTAACATCAAAGAACACTAACACCCTAACAACAAACAACCCTAACCCCCTAAAAACAAACACTAACCCCCAAACAACAAACAACACTAACCAGTAAAAACCAAAAACACTAACCCACTAACAACAAACAACCCTAACCCAGTAACAACAAACAACCCTAACACCCTAACAACAAACAACACTAACCCCATAACATCAAACAACCCTAAACCCCTAACATCAAACAACACTAACCCCCTAACAACACAAAACACTAACACCCTAACAACAAACAACACTAACACCCTAACAACAAAAAACCCTAACCCCCTAACAACAAACAACACTAACACCCTAACAACACAAAACACTAACACCCTATCAACAAACAACACTAACACCCTAACAACAAAAACCACTAAACCCAAACAAGAAACAACCCTAAACCCCTAACAACAAACACTAACCCCCTAACAACAAACAACACTAAACCCCTAACAAGAAACTACCCTAACCCCGTAACAACAAACAACACTAACCCGGTAACAACAAACAAACCTACCCCCAAACAACGAACAACCCTAACCCCCTAACAACAAACAACACTAACACCCTAACAACAAACAACCCTAACACCCTAACAACAAACAACCCTAAACCCCTAACATCAAACAACACTAACCCCCTAACAACACAAAACACTAACACCCTAGCAACAAACAACACTAACACCCTAACAACAAAAACCACTAAACCCCAACAAGAAACAACCCTAAACCCCTAACAACAAACACTAACCCCCTAAAAAGAAACAACACTAAACCCCTAACAAGATACTACCCTAACCCCGTAACAACAAACAACACTAACCCGGTAACAACAAACAACCCTAACCCCCAAACAACAAACAACCCTAACCCCCTAACAACAAACAACACTAACCCCTAAAAACCAAAAACACTAACCCACTAACAACAAACAACCCTAACCCACTAACAACAAACAACCCTAAACCCCTAACAACAAACAACACTAACCCCATAACATCAAACATCCCTAACCCCCTAAAAACAAACAACCCTAACCCCCTAACAACAAACACTAACCCCCAAACAACAAACAACACTAACCCCTAAAAACCAAAAACACTAACCCACTAACAACAAACAACCCTAACCACTAACAACAAACAACCCTAACACCCTAACAACAAACAACACTAACCCCATAACAACAAACAACCCTAAACCCCTAACATCAAACAACCCTAACCCCCTAACAACACAAAACACTAACACCCTAACAACAAACACTCCTAACCCCCGAACAACCAACAACACTAACCCCCTTACCACAATAAACACTAACACACTAACAAGAAAAACCACTAATCCCCAACAAGAAACAACCCTAAACCCCTAACAACAAACAACACTAACCCCCTAACAACAAACAACCCTAACCAAACAACAAAAAACCCTAACCCACTAACAGCAAACAACACTAACACCCTAACAACAAACAACCCTAACTCCCTAACAACAAACAACACTAACACCCTAACAACAAACAACCCTAACCCCCTAACAACAAACACTAACTCCCAAACAACAAACAACCCTAACCCCTAAAAACCAAAAACACTAACCCACTAACAACAAACAACCCTAACCCCCAAACAACAAACAACCCTAACCCCCTAACAACAAACAATCCTAACCCCCGAACAACCAACAACACTAACCCCCTAACCACAATAAACACTAACACCCTAACAACAAAAACCACTAAACGCCAGCAAGAAACAACCCTAAACCCCTAACAACAAACAACACTAACCCCCTAACAACCAAAAACCCTAACCAAACAACAAAAAACACTAACCCACTAACAACAAACAACACTAACACCCTAACAACAAACAACCCTAACTCCCTAACAATAAACAACACTAACACCCTAACAACAAACAACCCTAACCCCCTAAAAACAAACACTAACCCCCTAACAACAAACAACCCTAAATCCCTAACATCAAACAACACTAACCCCCTAACAACACAAAACACTAACACCCTAACAACAAACAACACTAACACCCTAACAACAAAAACCACTAAACCCCAACAAGAAACAACCCTAAACCCCTAACAACAAACAGTAACCCCCTAACAACAAACAACACTAAACCCCTAACAAGAAACTACCCTAACCCCGTAACAACAAACAACACTAACCCCGTAACAACAAACAATACTAACCCCAAAACAACAAACAACCCTAAACCCCAAACAACAAACAACCCTAACCCCCTAACAACAAACAATCCTAACCCCCGAACAACCAACAACACTAACCCCCTAACCACAATAAACACTAACACCCTAACAACAAAAACCACTAAACGCCAACAAGAAACAACCCTAAACTCCTAACAACAAACAACACTAACCCCCTAACAACAAACAACCCTAACCAAACAACAAACAACCCTAACCCACTATCAACAAACAACACTAACACCCTAACAACAAACAACCCTAACCCCCTAACAACAAACAACACTAACCCCCTAACAAAAAACAACCCTAAACCGCTAACATCAAAGAACACTAACACCCTAACAACAAACAACCCTAACCCCCTAAAAACAAACACTAACCCCCAAACAACAAACAACACTAACCAGTAAAAACCAAAAACACTAACCCACTAACAACAAACAACCCTAACCCACTAACAACAAACAACCCTAACACCCTAACAACAAACAACACTAACCCCATAACATCAAACAACCCTAAACCCCTAACATCAAACAACACTAACCCCCTAACAACACAAAACACTAACACCCTAACAACAAACAACACTAACACCCTAACAACAAAAAACCCTAACCCCCTAACAACAAACAACACTAACACCCTAACAAAAAACAACCCTAACCCCCTAACAACAAGCAATACTAACCCCCTAACAACAAACAACCCTAAACCCCTAACATCAAAGAACACTAACACCTTAACAACAAACAACCCTAACCCCCTAACAACAAACACTAACCCCAAACAACAAACAACACTAACCCCTAAAAACCAAAAACACTAACCCACTAACAACAAACAACCCTAACCCACTAACAACAAACAACCCTAACACCCTAACAACAAACAACACTAACCCCATAACATCAAACAACCCTAAACCCCTAATATCAAACAACACTAACCCCCTAACAACACAAAACACTAACCCCCAACCACAATAAACACTAACACCCTAACAACAAAAACCACTAAACGCCAACAAGAAACAACCCTGAACCCCTAACAAGAAACAACACTAAAACCCTAACAACAAAAAACTCTAACCAAACAACAAAAAACCCTAACCCACTAACAACAAACAACACTAACACCCTAACAACAAAAAACCCTAACTCCCTAACAACAAACAACACTAACACCCTAACAACAAACAACCCTATCCCCCTAAAAACAAACATCACTAACCCCCTAACAACAAACAACCCTAAACCCCTCACATCAAACAACACTTACCCCCTAACAACACAAAACACTAACACCCTAACCACAAACAACACTAACACCCTAACAACAAAAACCACTAAACCCCAACAAGAAACAACCCTAAACCCCTAACAACAAACACTAACCCCCTAACAACAAACAACACTAAACCCCTTACAAGATACTACTCTAACCCCGTAACAACAAACAACACTAACTCGGTAACAACAAACAACCCTAACCCCCAAACAACAAACAACCCTAAACCCCTAACAACAATCTTAACCCCCGAACAACCAACAGCACTAACTACCTAAACACAATAAACACTAACACCCGAACAACAAAAACCACTTAACCCCAACAAGAAACAACCCTAACACCCTAACAACAAACAACAGTCACCCCCTAACAACGAACAACCCTAACCAAACAACAAACAAACCAACCCACTAACAACAAACAACACTAACCCCCTAACAACAAACAACCCTAAACCCCTAACATCAAAGAACACTAACACCCTAACAACAAACAACCTTAACCCCCTAACAACAAACACTAACCCCCAAACAACAAACAACACTAACCCCCTAACAACAAACAACCCTAACCAAACAACAAAAAACCCTAACCCACTAACAACAAACAACACTAACACCCTAACAACAAACAACCCTAACCCCCTAAAAACAAACAACACTAACTCCCTAACAACAAACAACCATAAACCCCTAACATCAAACAACACTAACCCCCTAACAACACAAAACACTAACACCCTATCAACAAACAACACTAACACCCTAACAACAAAAACCACTAAACCCAAACAAGAAACAACCCTAAACCCCTAACAACAAACACTAACCCCCTAACAACAAACAACACTAAACCCCTAACAAGAAACTACCCTAACCCCGTAACAACAAACAACACTAACCCGGTAACAACAAACAAACCTAACCCCCAAACAACGAACAACCCTAACCCCCTAACAACAAACAACACTAACACCCTAACAACAAACAACCCTAACCCCCTAACAACAAACAACACTAAACCCCTAAAAAGAAACTACCCTAACCCCCTAACAACAAACAACCCTAAACCCCTAACATCAAACAACACTTACCCCCTAACAACACAAAACACTAACACCCTAACAACAAACAACACTAACACCCTAACAACAAAAAGCACTAAACCCCAAAAAGAAACAACCCTAAACCCCTAAGAACAAACAACACTAACCCCCTAACAACAAACAACCCTAACCAAACAACAAAAAACCCTAACCCACTAACAACAAACAACACTAACACCCTAACAACAAACAACCCTAACTCCCTAACAAAAAACAACACTAACACCCTAACAACAAACAACCATAACCCCCTAAAAACAAACAACACTAACCCCCTAACAACAAACAACCGTAAACCCCTAACATCAAACAACACTAACCCCCTAACAACACAAAACACTAACACCCTATCAACAAACAACACTAACACCCTAACAACAAAAACCACTAAACCCAAACAAGAAACAACCCTAAACCCCTAACAACAAACACTAACCCCCTAACAACAAACAACACTAAACCCCTAACAAGAAACTACCCTAACCCCGTAACAACAAACAACACTAACCTGGTAACAACAAACAAACCTAACCCCCAAACAACAAACAACCCTAACCCCCAAACAACAAACAACCCTAACCCCCTAACAACAAACAATCCTAACACCCGAACAACCAACAACACTAACCCCCTAACCACAATAAACACTAACGCCCTAACAACAAAAACCACTAAACCCCAACAAGAAACAACCCAAAACCCTAACAACAAACAACACTAACCCCCTAAGAACAAACAACCCTAACCAAACAACAAACAAACCTAACCCACTAACAACAAACAACACTAACACCCCAACAACAAACAACCCTAACCCCCTAACAACAAACAGCACTAACACCCTAACAACAAACCCTAACCCCCTAACAACAAACAACCCTAAACCCCTAACATCAAAGAACACTAACACCCTAACAACAAACAACCCTAAAACCAAAAACCATAAACACTAACCCACTAACAACAAACAACCCTAACCAACTAACAACAAACAACCCTAACACCCTAACAACAAACACTAACCCCCTAACAACAAACAACCCTAAAACCCTAACATCAAACAACACTAACCCCCTAACAACACAAAACACTAACACCCTAACAACAAAAACCACTAAACCCCAACAAGAAACAACCCTGAACCCGTAACAACAAACACTAACCCCCGAACAACAAACAACACTAAACCCCTAACAAGAAACTAACCTAACCCCGTAACAACAAACACTAACCTCCTAACAACAAACAACCCTAACCCCTAAGAACAAACAACACTAACGCCCTAAGAACAAACAACACTAACCCCCAGCAACGAACAATACTAACCCCCTAACAACACAGAACCTAACCCCTTATCAACAAACAACCCTAACCCACTAACAACAAACAACCCTATCACCCTAACAACAAACAACACTAACCCCCTAACAACAAACAACCCTAAACCCATAACATCAAAGAACACTAACACCCTAACAAGAAACAACCCTAGCCCCCTAACAACAAACACTAACCCCCAAACAACAAACAACCCTAACCCCTAAAAACCAAAAACACTAACCCACTAACAACAAACAACCGTAACCCACAAACAACAAACAACCCTACCCCCTAACAACAAACAACCCTAAACCCCTAACATCAAACACTAACCCCCAAACAACAAACAACCCTAAAACCCTAACATCAAACAACACTAACCCCCTAACAACACAAAACACTAACACCCTAACAACAAACAACACTAACCCCCTAACAACAAAAACCACTAAACCCCAACAAGAAACAACCCTAAACCCCTAACAACAAGCACTAACCCCCTAACAACAAACAAGACTAAACCCCTAACAAGAAACTACCCTAACCCCGTAACAACAAACAACACTAACCCGTAACAACAAGCAACTCTAACCCCAAAACAACAAACAACCCTAACCCTCAAACAACAAACAACCCTAACCCCCTAACAACAAACAATCCTAACCCCCGAACAACCAACAACACTAACCCCCTAACCACAATAAACACTAACACCCTAAGAACAAAAACCACTAAACGCCAACAAGAAACAACCCTAAACCCCTAACAACAAACAACACTAACCCCCTAACAACAAAAAACCCTTACCAAACAACAAAAAACCCTAACCCAATAACAACAAACAACACTAACACCCTAACAACAAACAACCCTAACTCCCTAACCACAAACAACACTAACACCCTAACAACAAACAACCCTATCCCCCTAAAAACAAACAACACTAACCCCGTAACAACAAACAACCCTAACCCCCCAACAACAAACAATCCTAACCCCCTAACAACAAACAATCCTAACCCCCGAACAACCAACAACACTAACCCCCTAACCACAGTAAACACTAACACCCTAACAACAAAAACCACTAAACGCCAACAAGAAACAACCCTAAAGCCCTAACAACAAACAATACAAACCCCCTAACAACAAAAAACCCTAACCAAACAACAAAAAACACTAACCAACTAACAACAAACAACACTAACACCCTAACAACAAACAACCCTATCTCCCTAACAACAAACAACACTAACACCCTAACAACAAACAACCCTAACCCCCTAAAAACAAACAACACTAACCCCCTAACAGCAAACAACCCTAAACCCCTAACATCAAACAACACTAACCCCCTAACAACACAAAACACTAACACCCTAACAACAAACAACACTAACACCCTAACAACAAAAACCACTAAACCCCAGCAAGAAACAACCCTAAACCCCTAACAACAAACACTAACCCCCAACAACAAACAACACTAAACCCCTAACAAGAAACTACCCTAACCCCGTAACAACAAACAACACTAACCCCGTAACAACAAACAATACTAACCCCCAAACAACAAACAACCCTAAACCCCAAACAACAAACAACCCTAACCCCCTAACAACAAGCAATCCTAACCTCCGAAGAACCAACAACACTAACCCCCTAACCACAATATACACTAACACCCTAACAACAAAAACCACTAAACCCCAACAAGAAACAACCCTAAACCCCTAAAAACAAACAACACTAGCCCCCTAACAACAAACAACCCTAACCAAACAACAAACAACCCTAACCCACTAACAACAAACAACACTAACATCCTAACAACAAACAACCCTAACCCCCTAACAACAAACAACACTAACACCCTAACAACAAACAACCCTAATCCCCTAACAACAAACAACACTAACCTCCTAACAACAATCAACCCTAAACCACTAACATCAAAGAACACTAACACCCTAACAACAAACAACCCTAACCCCCTAACAACAAACACTAACCCCCAAACAACAAACAATCCTAACCCCTAAAATCCAAAAACACTAACCCTCTAACAACAAACAACCCTAACCCACTAACAGCAAAGAACCCTAACCCCCTAACAACAAAAAACCCTAAACCCCTAACATCAAACAACAGTAACTCGCTAACAACACAAAACACTGACACCCTAACAACAAACAACACTAACACCCTAACAACAAAAACCACTAAACCCCAACAAGAAACAACCCTAAACCCCTAACAACAAACACTAACCCCCTAACAACAAACAACACTAAACCCCTAACAAGAAACTACCCTAACCCCGTAACAACAAACAACACTAACCCCGTAACAACAAACAACCCTAACCCCCAAACAACAAACAACCCTAACCCCCTAACAACATACAATCCTAACCCCCGAACAACCAACAACACTAACCCCCTAACCACAATAAACACTAACACACTAACAAGAAAAACCACTAATCCCCAACAAGAAACAACCCTAAACCCCTAACAACAAACAACACTAACCCCCTAACAACAAACAACCCTAACCAAACAACAAAAAACCCTAACCCACTAACAACAAACAACACTAACACTCTAACAACAAACAACCCTAACTCCCTAACAACAAACAACACTAACACCCTAACAACAAAAAACCCTAACCCCCTAACAACAAACACTAACCCCCAAACAACAAACAACCCTAACCCCTAAAAACCAAAAACACTAACCCACTAACAACAAACAACCCGAACCCCCAAACAACAAACAACCCTAACCCCCTAACAACAAACAATCCTAACCCCCGAACAACCAACAACACTAAACCCCTAACCACAATAAACACTAACACCCTAACAACAAAAACCACTAAACGCCAACAAGAAACAACCCTAAACCCCTAACAACAAACAACACTAACCCCCTAACAACAAAAAACCCTAACCAAACAACAAAAAACACTAACCCACTAACAACAAACAACACTAACACCCTAACAACAAACAACCCTAACACCCTAACAACAAACACTAACCCCCTAACAACAAACAACCCTAAATCCCTAACATCAAACAACACTAACCCCCTAACAACACAAAACACTAACACCCTAACAACAAACAACACTAACACCCTAACAACAAAAACCACTAAACCCCAACAAGAAACAACCCTAAACCCCTAACAACAAACACTAACCCCCTAACAACAAACAACACTAAACCCCTAAAAAGAAACTACCCTAACCCCGTAACAACAAACAACACTAACCCCCTAACAACAAACAATACTAACCCCCAAACAACAAACAACCCTAAACCCCAAACAACAAACAACCCTAACCCCCTAACAACAAACAATCCTAACCCCCGAACAACCAACAACACTAACCCCCTAACAACAATAAACACTAACACCCTAACAACAAAAACCACTAAACGCCAACAAGAAACAACCCTAAACTCCTAACAACAAACAACACTAACCCCCTAACAACAAACAACCCTAACCAAACAACAAACAACCCTAACCCACTATCAACAAACAACGCTAACACCCTAACAACAAACAACCCTAACCCCCTAACAACAAACAACACTAACCCCCTAACAAAAAACAACCCTAAACCGCTAACATCAAAGAACACTAACACCCTAACAACAAACAACCCTAACCCCCTAAAAACAAACACTAACCCCCAAACAACAAACAACACTAACCAGTAAAAACCAAAAACACTAACCCACTAACAACAAACAACCCTAACCCAGTAACAACAAACAACCCTAACACCCTAACAACAAACAACACTAACCCCATAACATCAAACAACCATAAACCCCTAACATCAAACAACACTAACCCCCTAACAACACAAAACACTAACACCCTAACAACAAACAACACTAACACCCTAACAACAAAAAACCCTAACCCCCTAACAACAAACAACACTAACACCCTAACAACAAACAACCCTAACCCCCTAACAACAAACAATACAAACCCCCTAACAACAAACAACCCTAAACCCCTAACATCAAAGAACACTAACACCTTAACAACAAACAACCCTAACCCCCTAACAACAAACACTAACCCCCAAACAACAAACAACACTAACCCCTGAAAACCAAAAACACTAACCCACTAACAACAAACAACCCTAACCCACTAACAACAAACAACCCTAACACCCTAACAACAAACAACACTAACCCCATAACATCAAACAACCCTAAACCCCTAATATCAAACAACACTAACCCCCTAACAACACAAAACACTACCCCCTAACCACAATAAACACTAACACCCTAACAACAAAAACCACTAAACGCCAACAAGAAACAACCCTAAACCCCTAACAACAAACAACACTAAAACCCTAACAACAAAAAACTCTAACCAAACAACAAAAAACCCTAACCCACTAACAACAAACAACACTAACACCCTAACAACAAAAAACCCTAACTCCCTAACAACAAACAACACTAACACCCTAACAACAAACAACCCTATACCCCTAAAAACAAACAACACTAACCCTCTAACAACAAACAACCCTAAACCCCTAACATCAAACAACACTAACCCCCTAACAACACAAAACACTAACACCCTAACAACAAACAACACTAACACCCTAACAACAAAAACCACTAAACCCCAACAAGAAACAACCCTAAACCCCTAACAACAAACACTAACCCCCTAAAAAGAAACAACACTAAACCCCTAACAAGATACTACCCTAACCCCGTAACAACAAACAACACTAACCCGGTAACAACAAACAACCCTAACCCCCAAACAACAAACAACCCTAACCCCCTAACAACAAACAACACTAACCCCTAAAAACCAAAAACACTAACCCACTAACAACAAACAACCCTAACCCACTAACAACAAACAACCCTAACCCCCTAACACCAAACAACACTAACCCCATAACATCAAACATCCCTAACCCCCTAAAAACAAACAACACTAACCCCCTAACAACACAAAACACTAACCCCCTAACCACAATAAACACTAACACCCTAACAACAAAAACCACTGAACGCCAACAAGAAAGAACCCTAAACCCCTAACAACAAACAACACTAACACCCTAACCACAAACGACCCTAACTCCCTAACAACAAACAACACTAACACCCTAACAACAAACAACCCTATCCCCCTAAAAGCAAACATCACTAACCCCCTAACAACAAACAACCCTAAACCCCTAACATCAAACAACACTTACCCCCTAACAACACAAAACACTAACACCCTAACAACAAACAACACTAACACCCTAACAACAAAAACCACTAAACCCCAACAAGAAACAACCCTAAACCCCTAACAACAAACACTAACCCCCTAACAACAAACAACACTAAACCCCTTACAAGATACTACTCTAACCCCGTAACAACAAACAACACTAACTCGGTAACAACAAACAACCCTAACCCCCAAACATCAAACAACCCTAACCCCCTAACAACAAACAATCTTAACGCCCGAACAACCAACATCACTAACCCCCTAAACACAATAAACACTAACACCCGAACAACAAAAACCACTTAACCCCAACAAGAAACAACCCTAACACCCTAACAACAAACAACAGTCACCCCCTAACAACGAACAACCCTAACCAAACAACAAACAAACCTAACCCACTAACAACAAACAACACTAACCCCCTAACAACAAACAACCCTAAACCCCTAACATCAAAGAACACTAACACCCTAACAACAAACAACCCTAACCCCCTAACAACAAACACTAACCCCCAAACAACAAACAACACTAACCCCCTAACAACAAACAACCCTAACCAAACAACAAAAAACCCTAACCCACTAACAACAAACAACCCTAACTCCCTAACAACAAACAACACTAACACCCTAACAACAAACAACCCTAACCCCCTAAAAACAAACAACACTAACCCCCTAACAACAAACAACCGTAAACCCCTAACATCAAACAACACTAACCCCCTAACAACACAAAACACTAACACCCTATCAACAAACAACACTAACACCCTAACAACAAAAACCACTAAACCCAAACAAGAAACAACCCTAAACCCCTAAGAACAAACACTAACCCCCTAACAACAAACAACACTAAACACCTAACAAGAAACTACCCTAACCCCGTAACAACAAACAACACTAACCCGGTAACAACAAACAAACCTAACCCCCAAACAACGAACAACCCTAACCCCCTAACAACAAACAACACTAACACCCTAACAACAAACAACCCTAACCCCCTAACAACAAACAACACTAACCCCCTAACAACAAACAACCCTAACCCCCTAACATCAGAGAACACTAACACCCTAACAACAAACAACCCTAACCCCCTAACAACAAACACTAACCCCCAAACAACAAACAACACTAACCCCTAAAAACCAAAAACACTATCCCACTAACAACAAACAACCCTAACCCACTAACAACAAACAACCCTAACACCCTAACAACAAACAACACTAACCCCATAACAACAAACAACCCTAAACCCCTAACATCAAACAACACTAACCCCCTAACAACACAAAACACTAACACCCTAACAACAAACAACACTAACACCCTAACAACAAAAACCACTAAACCCCAACAAGAAACAACCCTAAACCCCTAACAACAAACACTAACCCTATAACAACATACAACTCTAAACCCCTAACAAGAAACTACCCTAACCCCGTAACAAAAAACCACACTAAACCCGTAACAACAAACAACCCTAACCCCCAAACAGCAACCGTAATCCCCAACAACAAACAATCCTAACCCCCGAACAACGAACAACACTAACCCCCAACCACAATAAACACTAACACCCTAACAACAAAAACCGCTAAACCCCAAAAAGAAACAACCCTAAACCCCGAACAACAAACAACACTAACCCCCTAACAACAAACAACCCTAAGCAAACAACAAACTACCCTAACCCACTAACAACAAACAACACTAACACCCTAAAAACAAACAACCCTAACCCCCTAACAACAAACACTAACCCCCAAACAACAAACAACCCTAACCCCCTAACAACAAACAACACTAACCCCCTAACAACAAACAACCCTAAACCCCTCACATCAACGAACACTAACACCTAACAACAAACAACCCTAAACCCCTAACAACAAACACTAACCCCCTAACAACAAACAACACTAAACCCCTAACAAGAAACTACCCTAACCCCGTAACAACAAACAACACTAACCCCGTAACAACAAACAATACTAACCCCCAAACAACAAACAACCCTAAACCCCAAACAACAAACAACCCTAACCCCCTAACAACAAACAATCCTAACCCCCGAACAACCAACAACACTAACCCCCTAACCACAATAAACACTAACACCCTAACAACAAAAACCACTAAACGCCAACAAGAAACATCCCTAAACTCCTAACAACAAACAACACTAACCCCCTAACAACAAACAACCCTAACCAAACAACAAACAACCCTAACCCACTATCAACAAACAACACTAACACCCTAACAACAAACAACCCTAACCCCCTAACAACAAACAACACTAACCCCATAACATCAAACAACCCTAAACCCCTAACATCAAACAACACTAACCCCCTAACAACACAAAACACTAACACCCTAACAACAAACAACACTAACACCCTAACAACAAAAAACCCTAACCCCCTAACAACAAACAACACTAACACCCTAACAAAAAACAACCCTAACCCCCTAACAACAAACAATACTAACCCCCTAACAACAAACAACCCTAAACCCCTAACATCAAAGAACACTAACACCCTAACAACAAACAACCCTAACCCCCTAAAAACAAACACTAACCCCCAAACAACAAACAACACTAACCCCTAAAAACCAAAAACACTAACCCACTAACAACAAACAACCCTAACCCACTAACAACAAACAACCCTAACACCCTAACAACTAACAACACTAACCCCATAACATCAAACAACCCTAAACCCCTAATATCAAACAACACTAACCCCCTAACAACACAAAACACTAACCCCCTAACCACAATAAACACTAACACCCTAACAACAAAAACCACTAAACGCCAACAAGAAACAACCCTAAACCCCTAACAACAAACAACACTAAAACCCTAACAACAAAAAACTCTAACCAAACAACAAAAAACCCTAACCCACTAACAACAAACAACACTAACACCCTAACAACAAAAAACCCTAACTCCCTAACAACAAACAACACTAACACCCTAACAACAAACAACCCTATACCCCTAAAAACAAACAACACTAACCCCCAACAACAAACAACCCTAAACCCCTAACATCAAACAACACTAACCCCCTAACAACACAAAACACTAACACCCTAGCAACAAACAACACTAACACCCTAACAACAAAAACCACTAAACCCCAACAAGAAACAACCCTAAACCCCTAACAACAAACACTAACCCCCTAAAAAGAAACAACACTAAACCCCTAACAAGATACTACCCTAACCCCGTAACAACAAACAACACTAACCCGGTAACAACAAACAACCCTAACCCCCAAACAACAAACAACCCTAACCCCCTAACAACAAACAACACTAACCCCTAAAAACCAAAAACACTAACCCACTAACAACAAACAACCCTAACCCACTAACAACAAACAACCCTAACCCCCTAACAACAAACAACACTAACCCCATAACATCAAACATCCCTAACCCCCTAAAAACAAACAACACTAACCCCCTAACAACACAAAACACTAACCCCCTAACCACAATAAACACTAACACCCTAACAACAAAAACCACTAAACGCCAACAAGAAACAACCCTAACTCCCTAACAACAAACAACACTAACACCCTAACAACAAACAACCCTATCCCCCTAAAAGCAAACATCACTAACCCCCTAACAACAAACAACCCTAAACCCCTAACATCAAACAACACTTACCCCCTAACAACACAAAACACTAACACCCTAACAACAAACAACACTAACACCCTAACAACAAAAACCACTAAACCCCAACAAGAAACAACCCTAAACCCCTAACAACAAACACTAACCCCCTAACAACAAACAACACTAAACCCCTTACAAGATACTACTCTAACCCCGTAACAACAAACAACACTAACTCGGTAACAACAAACAACCCTAACCCCCAAACATCAAACAACCCTAACCCCCTAACAACAAACAATCTTAACCCCCGAACAACCAACAACACTAACCCCCTAAACACAATAAACACTAACACCCGAACAACAAAAACCACTTAACCCCAACAAGAAACAACCCTAACACCCTAACAACAAACAACAGTCACCCCCTAACAACGAACAACCCTAACCAAACAACAAACAAACCTAACCCACTAACAACAAACAACACTAACCCCCTAACAACAAACAACCCTAAACCCCTAACATCAAAGAACACTAACACCCTAACAACAAACAACCCTAAACCCCTAACAACAAACACTAACCCTATAACAACATACAACACTAAACCCCTAACAAGAAACTACCCTAACCCCGTAACAAAAAACCACACTAAACCCGTAACAACAAACAACCCTAACCCCCAAACAACAAACAACCCTAACCCCCAACAACAAGCAATCCTAACCCCCGAACAACGAACAACACTAACCCCCAACCACAACACTAACACCCTAACAACAAAAACCGCTAAACCCCAAAAAGAAACAACCCTAAACCCCGAACAACAAACAACACTAACCCCCTAACAACAAACAACCCTAAGCAAACAACAAACTACCCTAACCCACTAACAACAAACAACACTAACACCCTAACAACAAACAACCCTAACCCCCTAACAACAAACACTAACCCCCAAACAACAAACAACCCTAACCCCCTAACAACAAACAACACTAACCCCCTAACAACAAACAACCCTAAACCCCTCACATCAACGAACACTAACACCTAACAACAAACAACCCTAAACCCCTAACAACAAACACTAACCCCCTAACAACAAACAACACTAAACCCCTAACAAGAAACTACACTAACCCCGTAACAACAAACAACACTAACCCCGTAACAACAAACAATACTAACCCCCAAACAACAAACAACCCTAAACCCCAAACAACAAACAACCCTAAGCCCCTAACAACAAACAATCCTAACCCCCGAACAACCAACAAAACTAACCCCCTAACCACAATAAACACTAACACCCTAACAACAAACACCACTAAACGCCAACAAGAAACAACCCTAAACTCCTAACAACAAACAACACTAACCCCCTAACAACAAACAACCCTAACCAAACAACAAACCCTAACCCACTATCAACAAACAACACTAACACCCTAACAACAAACAACCCTAACCCCCTAACAACAAACAACACTAACCCCCTAACAAAAAACAACCCTAAACCGCTAACATCAAAGAACACTAACACCCTAACAACAAACAACCCTAACCCCCTAACAACAAACACTAACCCCCAAACAACAAACAACACTAACCAGTAAAAACCAAAAACACTAACCCACTAACAACAAACAACCCTAACCCAGTAACAACAAACAACCCTAACACCCTAACAACAAACAACACTAACCCCATAACATCAAACAACCCTAAACCCCTAACATCAAACAACACTAACCCCCTAACAACACAAAACACTAACACCCTAACAACAAACAACACTAACACCCTAACAACAAAAAACCCTAACCCCCTAACAACAAACAACACTAACACCCTAACAACACAAAACACTAACACCCTATCAACAAACAACACTAACACCCTAACAACAAAAACCACTAAACCCAAACAAGAAACAACCCTAAACCCCTAACAACAAACACTAACCCCCTAACAACAAACAACACTAAACCCCTAACAAGAAACTACCCTAACCCCGTAACAACAAACAACACTAACCCGGTAACAACAAACAAACCTAACCCCCAAACAACGAACAACCCTAACCCCCTAACAACAAACAACACTAACACCCTAACAACAAACAACCCTAACCCCCTAACAACAAACAACCCTAAACCCCTAACATCAAACAACACTAACCCCCTAACAACACAAAACACTAACACCCTAGCAACAAACAACACTAACACCCTAACAACAAAAACCACTAAACCCCAACAAGAAACAACCCTAAACCCCTAACAACAAACACTAACCCCCTAAAAAGAAACAACACTAAACCCCTAACAAGATACTACCCTAACCCCGTAACAACAAAAAACACTAACCCGGTAACAACAAACAACCCTAACCCCCAAACAACAAACAACCCTAACCCCCTAACAACAAACAACACTAACCCCTAAAAACCAAAAACACTAACCCACTAACAACAAACAACCCTAACCCACTAACAACAAACAATCCTAACCCCCGAACAACCAACAACACTAACCCCCTAACCACAATAAACACTAACACCCTAACAACAAAAACCACTAAACGCCAGCAAGAAACAACCCTAAACCCCTAACAACAAACAACACTAACCCCCTAACAACCAAAAACCCTAACCAAACAACAAAAAACACTAACCCACTAACAACAAACAACACTAACACCCTAACAACAAACAACCCTAACTCCCTAACAATAAACAACACTAACACCCTAACAACAAACAACCCTAACCCCCTAAAAACAAACACTAACCCCCTAACAACAAACAACCCTAAATCCCTAACATCAAACAACACTAACCCCCTAACAACACAAAACACTAACACCCTAACAACAAACAACACTAACACCCTAACAACAAAAACCACTAAACCCCAACAAGAAACAACCCTAAACCCCTAACAACAAACAGTAACCCCCTAACAACAAACAACACTAAACCCCTAACAAGAAACTACCCTAACCCCGTAACAACAAACAACACTAACCCCGTAACAACAAACAATACTAACCCCAAAACAACAAACAACCCTAAACCCCAAACAACAAACAACCCTAACCCCCTAACAACAAACAATCCTAACCCCCGAACAACCAACAACACTAACCCCCTAACCACAATAAACACTAACACCCTAACAACAAAAACCACTAAACGCCAACAAGAAACAACCCTAAACTCCTAACAACAAACAACACTAACCCCCTAACAACAAACAACCCTAACCAAACAACAAACAACCCTAACCCACTATCAACAAACAACACTAACACCCAAACAACAAACAACCCTAACCCCCTAACAACAAACAACACTAACCCCCTAACAAAAAACAACCCTAAACCGCTAACATCAAAGAACACTAACACCCTAACAACAAACAACCCTAACCCCCTAAAAACAAACACTAACCCCCAAACAACAAACAACACTAACCAGTAAAAACCAAAAACACTAACCCACTAACAACAAACAACCCTAACCCAGTAACAACAAACAACCCTAACACCCTAACAACAAACAACACTAACCCCATAACATCAAACAACCCTAAACCCCTAACATCAAACAACACTAACCCTCTAACAACACAAAACACTAACACCCTAACAACAAACAACACTAACACCCTAACAACAAAAAACCCTAACCCCCTAACAACAAACAACACTAACACCCTAACAACAAACAACCCTAACCCCCTAACAACAAACAATACTAACCCCCTAACAACAAACAACCCTAAACCCCTAACATCAAAGAACACTATCACCTTAACAACAAACAACCCTAACCCCCTAACAACAAACACTAACCCCCAAACAACAAACAACACTAACCCCTAAAAACCAAAAACACTAACCCACTAACAACAAACAACCCTAACCCAATAACAACAAACAACCCTAACACCCTAACAACAAACAACACTAACCCCATAACATCAAACAACCCTAAACCCCTAATATCAAACAACACTAACCCCCTAACAACACAAAACACTAACCCCCTAACCACAATAAACACTAACACCCTAACACCAAAAACCACTAAACGCCAACAAGAAACAACCCTAAACCCCTAACAACAAACAACACTAAAACCCTAACAACAAAAAACTCTAACCAAACAACAAAAAACCCTAACCCACTAACAACAAACAACACTAACACCCTAACAACAAAAAATCCTAACTCCCTAACAACAAACAACACTAACACCCTAACAACAAACAACCCTATACCCCTAAAAACAAACAACACTAACCCCCTAACAACAAACAACCCTAAACCCCTAACATCAAACAACACTAACCCCCTAACAACACAAAACACTAACACCCTAACAACAAACAACACTAACACCCTAACAACAAAAACCACTAAACCCCAACAAGAAACAACCCTAAACCCCTAACAACGAACACTAACCCCCTAAAAAGAAACAGCACTAAACCCCTAACAAGATACTACCCTAACCCCGTAACAACAAACAACACTAACCCGGTAACAACAAACAACCCTAACCCCCAAACAACAAACAACCCTAACCCCCTAACAACAAACAACACTAACCCCAAAAAACCAAAAACACTGACCCACTAACAACAAACAACCCTAACCCACTAACAACAAACAACCCTAACCCCCTAACAACAAACAACACTAACCCCATAACATCAAACATCCCTAACCCCCTAAAAACAAACAACACTAACCCCCTAACAACACAAAACACTAACCCCCTAACCACAATAAACACTAACACCCTAACAACAAAAACCACTAAACGCCAACAAGAAACAACCCTAAACCCCTAACAACAAACAACACTAAAACCCTAACAACAAAAAACCCTAACCAAACAACAAAAAACCCTAACCCACTAACAACAAACAACACTAACACCCTAACCACAAACAACCCTAACTCCCTAACAACAAACAACACTAACACCCTAACAACAAACAACCCTATCCCCCTAAAAACAAACATCACTAACCCCCTAACAACAAACAACCCTAAACCCCTAACATCAAACAACACTTACCCCCTAACAACACAAAACACTAACACCCTAACAACAAACAACACTAACACCCTAACAACAAAAACCACTAAACCCCAACAAGAAACAACCCTAAACCCCTAACAACAAACACTAACCCCCTAACAACAAACAATACTAAACCCCTTACAAGATACTACTCTAACCCCGTAACAACAAACAACACTAACTCGGTAACAACAAACAACCCTAACCCCCAAACAATAAACAACCCTAACCCCCTAACAACAAACAATCTTAACCCCCGAACAACCAACAACACTAACCCCCTAAACACAATAAACACTAACACCCGAACAACAAAAACCACTTAACCCCAACAAGAAACAACCCTAACACCCTAACAACAAACAACAGTCACCCCCTAACAACGAACAACCCTAACCAAACAACAAACAAACCTAACCCACTAACAACAAACAACACTAACCCCCTAACAACAAACAACCCTAAACCCCTAACATCAAAGAACACTAACACCCTAACAACAAACAACATTAACCCCCTAACAACAAACACTAACCCCCAAACAACAAACAACACTAACCCCCTAACAACAAACAACCCTAACCAAACAACAAAAAACCCTAACCCACTAACAACAAACAACACTAACACCCTAACAACAAACAACCCTAACTCCCTTACAACAAACAACACTAACACCCTAACAACAAACAACCCTAACCCCCTAAAAACAAACAACACTAACCCCCTAACAACAAACAACCGTAAACCCCTAACATCAAACAACACTAACCCCCTAACAACACAAAACACTAACACCCTATCAACAAACAACACTAACACCCTAACAACAAAAACCACTAAACCCAAACAAGAAACAACCCTAACCCCCTAAAAACAAACAACACTAACCCCCTAACAACAAACAACCCTAAATCCCTAACATCAAACAACACTAACCCCCTAACAACACAAAACACTAACACCCTAACAACAAACAACACTAACACCCTAACAACAAAAACCACTAAACCCCAACAAGAAACAACCCTAAACCCCTAACAACAAACACTAACCCCCTAACAACAAACAACACTAAACCCCTAAAAAGAAACTACCCTAACCCCGTAACAACAAACAACACTAACCCCGTAACAACAAACAATACTAACCCCCAAACAACAAACAACACTAAACCCCAAACAACAAACAACCCTAACCCCCTAACAACAAACAATCCTAACCCCCGAACAACCAACAACACTAACCCCCTAACCACAATAAACACTAACACCCTAACAACAAAAACCACTAAACGCCAACAAGAAACAACCCTAAACTCCTAACAACAAACAACACTAACCCCCTAACAACAAACAACCCTAACCAAACAACAAACAACCCTAACCCACTATCAACAAACAACACTAACACCCTAACAACAAACAACCCTAACCCCCTAACAACAAACAACACTAACCCCCTAACAAAAAACAACCCTAAACCGCTAACATCAAAGAACACTAACACCCTAACAACAAACAACCCTAACCCCCTAAAAACAAACACTAACCCCCAAACAACAAACAACACTAACCAGTAAAAACCAAAAACACTAACCCACTAACAACAAACAACCCTAACCCAGTAACAACAAACAACCCTAACACCCTAACAACAAACAACACTAACCCCATAACATCAAACAACCATAAACCCCTAACATCAAACAACACTAACCCCCTAACAACACAAAACACTAACACCCTAACAACAAACAACACTAACACCCTAACAACAAAAAACCCTAACCCCCTAACAACAAACAACACTAACACCCTAACAACAAACAACCCTAAACCCCTAACATCAAAGAACACTAACACCCTAACAACAAACAACACTAACCCCATAACATCAAACAACCCTAAACCCCTAATATCAAACAACACTAACCCCCTAACAACACAAAACACTAACCCCCTAACCACAATAAACACTAACACCCTAACACCAAAAACTACTAAACGCCAACAAGAAACAACCCTAAACCCCTAACAACAAACAACACTAAAACCCTAACAACAAAAAACTCTAACCAAACAACAAAAAACCCTAACCCACTAACAACAAACAACACTAACACCCTAACAACAAAAAATCCTAACTCCCTAACAACAAACAACACTAACACCCTAACAACAAACAACCCTATACCCCTAAAAACAAACAACACTAACCCCCTAACAACAAACAACCCTAAACCCCTAACATCAAACAACACTAACCCCCTAACAACACAAAACACTAACACCCTAACAACAAACAACACTAACACCCTAACAACAAAAACCACTAAACCCCAACAAGAAACAACCCTAAACCCCTAACAACAAACACTAACCCCCAAAAACAAACAACACTAAACCCCTAACAAGAAACTACCCTAACCCCGTAACAACAAACAACACTAACCCCGTAACAACAAACAACCCTAACCCACTAACAACAAACATCCCTAACCCCCTAAAAACAAACAACACTAACCCCCTAACAACACAAAACACTAACCCCCTAACCACAATGAACACTAACACCCTAACAACAAAAACCACTAAACGCCAACAAGAAACAACCCTAAACCCCTAACAACAAACAACACTAAAACCCTAACAACAAAAAACCCTAACCAAACAACAAAAAACCCTAACCCACTAACAACAAACAACACTAACACCCTAACCACAAACAACCCTAACTCCCTAACAACAAACAACACTAACACCCTAACAACAAACAACCCTATCCCCCTAAAAACAAACATCACTAACCCCCTAACAACAAACAACCCTAAACCCCTAACATCAAACAACACTTACCCCCTAACAACACAAAACAATAACACCCTAACAACAAACAACACTAACACCCTAACAACAAAAACCACTAAACCCCAACAAGAAACAACCCTAAACCCCTAACAACAAACACTAACCCCCTAACAACAAACAACACTAAACCCCTTACAAGATACTACTCTAACCCCGTAACAACAAACAACACTAACTCGGTAACAACAAACAACCCTAACCCCCAAACAATAAACAACCCTAACCCCCTAACAACAAACAATCTTAACCCCCGAACAACCAACAACACTAACCCCCTAAACACAATAAACACTAACACCCGAACAACAAAAACCACTTAACCCCAACAAGAAACAACCCTAACACCCTAACAACAAACAACAGTCACCCCCTAACAACGAACAACCCTAACCAAACAACAAACAAACCTAACCCACTAACAACAAACAACACTAACCCCCTAACAACAAACAACCCTAAACCCCTAACATCAAAGAACACTAACACCCTAACAACAAACAACATTAACCCCCTAACAACAAACACTAACCCCCAAACAACAAACAACACTCACCCCCTAACAACAAACAACCCTAACCAAACAACAAAAAACCCTAACCCACTAACAACAAACAACACTAACACCCTAACAACAAACAACCCTAACTCCCTTACAACAAACAACACTAACACCCTAACAACAAACAACCCTAACCCCCTAAAAACAAACAACACTAACCCCCTAACAACAAACAACCTTAAACCCCTAACATCAAACAACACTAACCCCCTAACAACACAAAACACTAACACCCTATCAACAAACAACACTAACACCCTAACAACAAAAACCACTAAACCCAAACAAGAAACAACCCTAACCCCCTAAAAACAAACAACACTAACCCCCTAACAACAAACAACCCTAAATCCCTAACATCAAACAACACTAACCCCCTAACAACACAAAACACTAACACCCTAACAACAAACAACACTAACACCCTAACAACAAAAACCACTAAACCCCAACAAGAAACAACCCTAAACCCCTAACAACAAACACTAACCCCCTAACAACAAACAACACTAAACCCCTAAAAAGAAACTACCCTAACCCCGTAACAACAAACAACACTAACCCCGTAACAACAAACAATACTAACCCCCAAACAACAAACAACCCTAAACCCCAAACAACAAACAACCCTAACCCCCTAACAACAAACAATCCTAACCCCCGAACAACCAACAACACTAACCCCCTAACCACAATAAACACTAACACCCTAACAACAAAAACCACTAAACGCCAACAAGAAACAACCCTAAACTCCTAACAACAAACAACACTAACCCCCTAACAACAAACAACCCTAACCAAACAACAAACAACCCTAACCCACTATCAACAAACAACACTAACACCCTAACAACAAACAACCCTAACCCCCTAACAACAAACAACACTAACCCCCTAACAAAAAACAACCCTAAACCGCTAACATCAAAGAACACTAACACCCTAACAACAAACAACCCTAACCCCCTAAAAACAAACACTAACCCCCAAACAACAAACAACACTAACCAGTAAAAACCAAAAACACTAACCCACTAACAACAAACAACCCTAACCCAGTAACAACAAACAACCCTAACACCCTAACAACAAACAACACTAACCCCATAACATCAAACAACCATAAACCCCTAACATCAAACAACACTAACCCCCTAACAACACAGAACACTAACACCCTAACAACAAACAACACTAACACCCTAACAACAAAAAACCCTAACCCCCTAACAACAAACAACACTAACACCCTAACAACAAACAACCCTAACCCCCTAACAACAAACAATACTAACCCCCTAACAACAAACAACCCTAAACCCCTAACATCAAAGAACACTAACACCTTAACAACAAACAACCCTAACCCCCTAACAACAAACACTGACCCCCAAACAACAAGCAACACTAACCCCTAAAAACCAAAAACACTACCCAATAACAACAAACAACCCTAACCCACTAACAACAAAAAACCCTAACACCCTAACAACAAACACTAACCCCCTAACAACAAACAACACTAAACCCCTAACAAGAAATTACCCTAACCCCGTAAAAACAAACAACACTAACCCCGTAACAGCAAACAACCCTAACCCCCTAACAAGAAACAACCCTAAACCCCTAACAACAACAACACTAACCCCCTAACAACAAACAACACTAACACCCTAACAACAACCAACCCTAACCCCTAAGAACAAACAACACTAAAGCCCTAAGAACAAACAACACTAACCCCCAGCAACGAACAATACTAACCCTCAGCAACACAAAACCTAACCCCTTATCAACAAACAACCCTAACCCACTAACAACAAACAACCCTAACCCACTAACAACAAACAACCCTAACACCCTAACAACAAACAACACTTACCCCCTAACAACAAACAACCCTAAACCCATAACATCAAAGAACACTAACACCCTAACAAGAAACAACCCTAGCCACCTAACAACAAACACTAACCCCCAAACAACAAACAACCCTAACCCCTAAAAACCAAAAACACTAACCCACTAACAACAAACAACCGTAACCCACAAACAACAAACAACCCTAACCCCCTAACAACAAACAACCCTAAACCCCTAACATCAAACAACACTAACCCCATAACAACTCAAAACACTAACACCCTAACAACAAACAACACTAACACCCTAACAACAAAAACCACTAAACCCCAACAAGAAACAACCCTGAACCCCTAACAACAAACAACACTAACCCCCTAACAACAAACAACCCTAACCAAACAACAAAAAACCCTAACCCACGAACAACAAACAACACTAACACCCTAACAACAAAAAACACTAACACCCTAACAACAACCAACCGTAACCCCTAAGAACAAACAACACTAACGCCCTAAGAACAAACAACACTAACCCCCAGCAACGAACAATACTAACCCCCTAACAACACAAAACCTAACCCCTTATCAACAAACAACCCTAACCCACTAACAACAAATAACCCTAACACCCTAACAACAAACAACACTAACCCCCTAACAACAAACAACCCTAAACCCCTAACATCAAAGAACACTAACACCCTAACAACAAACAACCCTAACCCCCTAACAACAAACACTAACCCCCAAACAACAAACAACCCTAACCCCTAAAAACCAAAAACGCTAACCCACTAACAACAAAAAACTCTAACCCACTAACAACAAACAACTCTAACCCCCAACAACAAACAACCCTTCAACCCTAACATCAAACAACACTATCCCCCTAACAACACAAAACACTAACACCCTCACAAAAAACAACACTAACACCCTAACAACAAAAACCACTAAACCCCAACAAGAAACAACCCTAAACCCCTAACAACAAACACTAACCCCCTAACAACAAACAACACTAAACCCCTAACAAGAAACTACCCTAACCCCGTAACAACAAACAACACTAACCCCGTAACAACAAACAACCCTAACCCCCAAACAACAAACAACCCTAACCCCCTAACAACAAACAATCCTAACCCCCGAACAACCAACAACACTAACCCCCTAACCACAATAAACACTAACACCCTAACAACAAAAACCACTAAACAACAACAAGAAACAACCCTAAACCCCTAACAACAAACAACACTAACCCCCTAACAACAAACAGCCCTAACCAAACAACAAACAACCCTAACCCACTAAGAACAAACAACACTAACACCTAACAACAAACAACCCTAACCCCCTAACAACAAACAACAGTAACACCCTAACCAGAAACAACCCTAACCCCCTAACAACAAACAACACTAACCCCCTAACAACAAACAACCCTAAATCCCTAACACCAAAGAACACTAACACCCTAACAACAAACAACCCTAACCCCCTAACAACAAACACTAACCCCCAAACAACAAACAACCCTAACCCCTGAAAACCAAAAACACTAACCCACTAACAACAAACAACCCTAACCCACTAAAAACAAAAAACCCTAACACCCTAACAGCAAACAACACTAACCCCCTAACAACAAACAACCCTAAACCCCTAACATCAAACAACTCTAACCCCCCAACAACACAAAACACTAACACCCTAACAACAAACAACACTAACACCCTAACAACAAAAACCACTAAACCCCAACAAGAAACAACCCTGAACCCCTAACAACAAACAACACTAACCCCCTAACAACAAACAACCCTAAACAAACAACAAAAAACCCTAACCCACGAACAACAAACAACACTAACACCCTAACAACAAACAACCCTAAACCCCTAACATCAAAGAACACTAAAACCCTAACAACAAACAACCCTAACCCCCTAACAACAAACACTAACCCCCAAACAACAAACAACCCTAACCCCTGAAAACCAAAAACACTAACCCACTAACAACAAACAACCCTAACCCACTAACAACAAACAATCCTAACACCCTAACAACAAACAACACTAAACCCCTAACAACAAACAACCCTAAACCCCTAACATCAAACACTAACCCACTAACAAAAAACAACCCTAACACCCTAACAACAAACAACACTAAACAACTAACAACAAACAACCCTAAACCCCTAACATCAAACAACACTAACCCCCTAACAACACAAAACACTAACACCCTAACAACAAACAACACTAACACCCTAACAACAAAAACAACTAAACCCCAACAAGAAACAACCCTAAACCCCTAACAACAAACACTAACCCCCTAACAACAAACAACACTAAACCCCTAACAAGAAACTAACCTAACCCCGTAACAACAAACAACACTAACCTCCTAACAACAAACAACCCTAACCCCCTAACAACAAACACCCCTAAATCCCTAACAACAAACAATCCTAACCCCCTAACAACCTACAACACTAACCCCCTAACCACAAACAGCACAAACCCCGTAAGAACAAACAACACTAACCCCCTAAAAGATTCCTAACCACCTAAAAACAAACAACACTAACCCCCTAAAAAGAAACAACAATAAACCCCTAAAAACAAACAACACTCATCCCCTAAGAACAAACAACACTAACCCTCTAACAACAAACAACACTAACCCCTAAGAACAAAAACACTAACCCCCTAACAACAAACAACACTAACACCCTAAAAACAAACAACCCTAAAACCCTAAAAACAAACAACACTGAACCCCTAAAAACAAACAACACTAAGCCAATAACAACAAACATCACTAACCCACTAACAACAAAAAACACTAACCCGCTAACAACATCCAACAGTAACGCCCTAACCACAAACAACACTAACCCCCTAAAAACAAACAATCCTAACCCCCTAACAACAAACAACACTCACCCCTAAAAAACAAACAACCCTAAAACCTTAAAAGCAAACAACACTGAACCCCTAAAAACAAACAACACTAAGCCCCTAACAACAAACAACAGTAACACCCGAACAACAAACACCACTAAACCCCAACAAGAAACAACCCTAAGCCCCTAACAACAAACAACACTAACCCCCTAACAAGAAACAACCCTAAACCCCTAACAACAAACAACACTAACCCCCTAACAACAAAAAACACTAACACCCTAACAACAACCAACCCTAACCCCTAAGAACAAACAACACTAACGCCCTAAGAACAAACAACACTAACCCCCAGCAACGAACAATACTAACCCCCTAACAACACAAAACCTAACCCCTTATCAACAAACAACCCTAACCCACTAACAACAAACAACCCTAACACCCTAACAACAAACAACACTAACCCCCTAACAACAAACAACCCTAAACCCCTAACATCAAAGAACACTAACACCCTAACAACAAACAACCCTAGCCCCCTAACAACAAACACGAACCCCCAAACAACAAACAACCCTAACCCCTTAAAACGAAAAACACTAACCCACTAACAACAAACAACCCTAACCCACTAACAACAAACAACTCTAACCCCCTAACAACAAACAACCCTACACCCCTAACATCAAACAACACTATCCCCCTAACAACACAAAACACTAACAGCCTCACAAAAAACAACACTAACACCCTAACAACAAAAACCACTAAACCCCAACAAGAAACAACCCTAAACCCCTAACAAAAAACACTAACCCCCTAACAACAAACAACCCTAAACCCCTAACAAGAAACTACCCTAACCCCGTAACAACAAACAACACTAACACCCTAACAACAAACAACCCTAACCCCCAAACAACAAACAACCCTAACCCCCTAACAACAAACAATCCTAACCCCCAAACAACCAACAACACTAACCCCCTAACCACAGTAAACACTAACACTCTAACAACAAAAACCACTAAACCCCAACAAGAAACAACCCTAAACCCCTAACAACAAACAACACTAACCCCCTAACAACAAACAACCCTAACCAAACAACAAAAACCCTAACCCACTAACAACAAACAACACTAACACCCTAACAACAAACAACCCTAACCCGCTAACAACAAACACCCCTAAACCCCTAACAACAAACAGTCCTAACCCCCTAACAACCTACAACACTAACCCCCTAACCACAAACAGCACAAACCCCGTAAGAACAAACAACACTAACCCCCTAAGAAGAGTCCTAACCACCTAAAAACAAACAACACTAACCCCCTAAAAAGAAACAACAATAAACCCCTAAAAACAAACAACACTCATCCCCTAAGAACAAAAAACACTAACCCTCTAACAACAAACAACACTAACCCCTAAGAACAAAAACACTAACCCCCTAACAACAAACAACACTAATCCCCTAAAAACAAACAACCCTAAAACCCTAAAAACAAACAACACTGAACCCCTAAAAACAAACAACACTAAGCCAATAACAACAAACATCACTAACCCACTAACAACAAAAAACACTAACCCGCTAACAACATCCAACAGTAACGCCCTAACCACAAACAACACTAACCCCCTAAAAACAAACAATCCTAACCCCCTAACAACAAACAACACTCACCCCTAAAAAACAAACAACCCTAAAACCTTAAAAGCAAACAACACTGAACCCCTAAAAACAAACAACACTAAGCCCCTAACAACAAACAACAGTAACACCCGAACAACAAACACCACTAAACCCCAACAAGAAACAACCCTAAGCCCCTAACAACAAACAACACTAACCCCCTAACAAGAAACAACCCTAAACCCCTAACAACAAACAACACTAACCCCCTAACAACAAAAAACACTAACACCCTAACAACAACCAACCCTAACCCCTAAGAACAAACAACACTAACGCCCTAAGAACAAACAACACTAACCCCCAGCAACGAACAATACTAACCCCCTAACAACACAAAACCTAACCCCTTATCAACAAACAACCCTAACCCACTAACAACAAACAACCCTAACACCCTAACAACAAACAACACTAACCCCCTAACAACAAACAACCCTAAACCCCTAACATCAAAGAACACTAACACCCTAACAACAAACAACCCTAACCCCCTAACAACAAACACTAACCCCCAAACAACAAACAACCCTAACCCCTAAAAACCAAAAACGCTAACCCACTAACAACAAAAAACCCTAACCCACTAACAACAAACAACTCTAACCCCCAACAACAAACAACCCTACAACCCTAACATCAAACAACACTATCCCCCTAACAACACAAAACACTAACACCCTCACAAAAAACAACACTAACACCCTAACAACAAAAACCACTAAACCCCAACAAGAAACAACCCTAAACCCCTAACAACAAACACTAACCCCCAACAACAAACAACACTAAACCCCTAACAAGAAACTACCCTAACCCCGTAACAACAAACAACACTAACCCCGTAACAACAAACAACCCTAACCCCCAAACAACAAACAACCCTAACCCCCTAACAACAAACAATCCTAACCCCCGAACAACCAACAACACTAACCCCCTAACCACAATAAACACTAACACCCTAACAACAAAAACCACTAAACCCCAACAAGAAACAACCCTAAACCCCTAACAACAAACAACACTAACCCCCTAACAACAAACAGCCCTAACCAAACAACAAACAACCCTATCCCAGTAAGAACAAACAACACTAACACCTAACAACAAACAACCCTAACCCCCTAACAACAAACAACAGTAACACCCTAACCAGAAACAACCCTAACCCCCTAACAACAAACAACACTAACCCCCTAACAACAAACAACCCTAAATCCCTAACACCAAAGAACACTAACACCCTAACAACAAACAACCCTAACCCCCTAACAACAAACACTAACCCCCAAACAACAAACAACCCTAACCCCTGAAAACCAAAAACAGTAACCCACTAACAACAAACAACCCTAACCCACTAAAAACAAAAAACCCTAACACCCTAACAGCAAACAACACTAACCCCCTAACAACAAACAACCCTAAACCCCTAACATCAAACAACTCTAACCCCCCAACAACACAAAACACTAACACCCTAACAACAAACAACACTAACACCCTAACAACGAAAACCACTAAACCCCAACAAGAAACAACCCTGAACCCGTAACAACAAACACTAACCCCCGAACAACAAACAACACTAAACCCCTAACAAGAAACTAACCTAACCCCGTAACAACAAACACTAACCTCCTAACAACAAACAACCCTAACCCCTAAGAACAAACAACACTAACGCCCTAAGAACAAACAACACTAACCCCCAGCAACGAACAATACTAACCCCCTAACAACACAGAACCTAACCCCTTATCAACAAACAACCCTAACCCACTAACAACAAACAACCCTAACACCCTAACAACAAACAACACTTACCCCCTAACAACAAACAACCCTAAACCCATAACATCAAAGAACACTAACACCCTAACAAGAAACAACCCTAGCCACCTAACAACAAACACTAACCCCCAAACAACAAACAACCCTAACCCCTAAAAACCAAAAACACTAACCCACTAACAACAAACAACCGTAACCCACAAACAACAAACAACCCTAACCCCCTAACAACAAACAACCCTAAACCCCTAACATCAAACAACACTAACCCCATAACAACTCAAAACACTAACACCCTAACAACAAACAACACTAACACCCTAACAACAAAAACCACTAAACCCCAACAAGAAACAACCCTGAACCCCTAACAACAAACAACACTAACCCCCTAACAACAAACAACCCTAACCAAACAACAAAAAACCCTAACCCACGAACAACAAACAACACTAACACCCTAACAACAAAAAACACTAACACCCTAACAACAACCAACCGTAACCCCTAAGAACAAACAACACTAACGCCCTAAGAACAAACAACACTAATCCCCAGCAACGAACAATACTAACCCCCTAACAACACAAAACCTAACCCCTTATCAACAAACAACCCTAACCCACTAACAACAAATAACCCTAACACCCTAACAACAAACAACACTAACCCCCTAACAACAAACAACCCTAAACCCCTAACATCAAAGAACACTAACACCCTAACAACAAACAACCCTAACCCCCTAACAACAAACACTAACCCCCAAACAACAAACAACCCTAACCCCTAAAAACCAAAAACGCTAACCCACTAACAACAAAAAACTCTAACCCACTAACAACAAACAACTCTAACCCCCAACAACAAACAACCCTACAACCCTAACATCAAACAACACTATCCCCCTAACAACACAAAACACTAACACCCTCACAAAAAACAACACTAACACCCTAACAACAAAAACCACTAAACCCCAACAAGAAACAACCCTAAACCCCTAACAACAAACACTAACCCCCTAACAACAAACAACACTAAACCCCTAACAAGAAACTACCCTAACCCCGTAACAACAAACAACACTAACCCCGTAACAACAAACAACCCTAACCCCCAAACAACAAACAACCCTAACCCCCTAACAACAAACAATCCTAACCCCCGAACAACCAACAACACTAACCCCCTAACCACAATAAACACTAACACCCTAACAACAAAAACCACTAAACAACAACAAGAAACAACCCTAAACCCCTAACAACAAACAACACTAACCCCCTAACAACAAACAGCCCTAACCAAACAACAAACAACCCTAACCCACTAAGAACAAACAACACTAACACCTAACAACAAACAACCCTAACCCCCTAACAACAAACAACAGTAACACCCTAACCAGAAACAACCCTAACCCCCTAACAACAAACAACACTAACCCCCTAACAACAAACAACCCTAAATCCCTAACACCAAAGAACACTAACACCCTAACAACAAACAACCCTAACCCCCTAACAACAAACACTAACCCCCAAACAACAAACAACCCTAACCCCTGAAAACCAAAAACACTAACCCACTAACAACAAACAACCCTAACCCACTAAAAACAAAAAACCCTAACACCCTAACAGCAAACAACACTAACCCCCTAACAACAAACAACCCTAAACCCCTAACATCAAACAACTCTAACCCCCCAACAACACAAAACACTAACACCCTAACAACAAACAACACTAACACCCTAACAACAAAAACCACTAAACCCCAACAAGAAACAACCCTGAACCCGTAACAACAAACACTAACCCCCGAACAACAAACAACACTAAACCCCTAACAAGAAACTAACCTAACCCCGTAACAACAAACACTAACCTCCTAACAACAAACAACCGTAACCCCTAAGAACAAACAACACTAACGCCCTAAGAACAAACAACACTAACCCCCAGCAACGAACAATACTAACCCCCTAACAACACAGAACCTAACCCCTTATCAACAAACAACCCTAACCCACTAACAACAAACAACCCTAACACCCTAACAACAAACAACACTAACCCCCTAACAACAAACAACCCTAAACCCATAACATCAAAGAACACTAACACCCTAACAAGAAACAACCCTAGCCCCCTAACAACAAACACTAACCCCCAAACAACAAACAACCCTAACCCCTAAAAACCAAAAACACTAACCCACTAACAACAAACAACCGTAACCCACAAACAACAAACAACCCTAACCCCCTAACAACAAACAACCCTAAACCCCTAACATCAAACAACACTAACCCCATAACAACACAAAACACTAACACCCTAACAACAAACAACACTAACACCCTAACAACAAAAACCACTAAACCCCAACAAGAAACAACCCTGAACCCCTAACAACAAACAACACTAACCCCCTAACAACAAACAACCCTAAACAAACAACAAAAAACCCTAACCCACGAACAACAAACAACACTAACACCCTAACAACAAACAACACTAACACCCTAACAACAAACAACCCTAAACCCCTAACATCAAAGAACACTAAAACCCTAACAACAAACAACCCTAACCCCCTAACAACAAACACTAACCCCCAAACAACAAACAACCCTAACCCCTGAAAACCAAAAACACTAACCCACTAACAACAAACAACCCTAACCCACTAACAACAAACAATCCTAACACCCTAACAACAAACAACACTAAACCCCTAACAACAAACAACCCTAAACCCCTAACATCAAACACTAACCCACTAACAAAAAACAACCCTAACACCCTAACAACAAACAACACTAAACAACTAACAACAAACAACCCTAAACCCCTAACATCAAACAACACTAACCCCCTAACAACACAAAACACTAACACCCTAACAACAAACAACACTAACACCCTAACAACAAAAACAACTAAACCCCAACAAGAAACAACCCTAAACCCCTAACAACAAACACTAACCCCCTAACAACAAACAACACTAAACCCCTAACAAGAAACTAACCTAACCCCGTAACAACAAACAACACTAACCTCCTAACAACAAACAACCCTAACCCCCTAACAACAAACACCCCTAAACCCCTAACAACAAACAATCCTAACCCCCTAACAACCTACAACACTAACCCCCTAACCACAAACAGCACAAACCCCGTAAGAACAAACAACACTAACCCCCTAAAAGATTCCTAACCACCTAAAAACAAACAACACTAACCCCCTAAAAAGAAACAACAATAAACCCCTAAAAACAAACAACACTCATCCCCTAAGAACAAACAACACTAACCCTCTAACAACAAACAACACTAACCCCTAAGAACAAAAACACTAACCCCCTAACAACAAACAACACTAACACCCTAAAAACAAACAACCCTAAAACCCTAAAAACAAACAACACTGAACCCCTAAAAACAAACAACACTAAGCCAATAACAACAAACATCACTAACCCACTAACAACAAAAAACACTAACCCGCTAACAACATCCAACAGTAACGCCCTAACCACAAACAACACTAACCCCCTAAAAACAAACAATCCTAACCCCCTAACAACAAACAACACTCACCCCTAAAAAACAAACAACCCTAAAACCTTAAAAGCAAACAACACTGAACCCCTAAAAACAAACAACACTAAGCCCCTAACAACAAACAACAGTAACACCCGAACAACAAACACCACTAAACCCCAACAAGAAACAACCCTAAGCCCCTAACAACAAACAACACTAACCCCCTAACAAGAAACAACCCTAAACCCCTAACAACAAACAACACTAACCCCCTAACAACAAAAAACACTAACACCCTAACAACAACCAACCCTAACCCCTAAGAACAAACAACACTAACGCCCTAAGAACAAACAACACTAACCCCCAGCAACGAACAATACTAACCCCCTAACAACACAAAACCTAACCCCTTATCAACAAACAACCCTAACCCACTAACAACAAACAACCCTAACACCCTAACAACAAACAACACTAACCCCCTAACAACAAACAACCCTAAACCCCTAACATCAAAGAACACTAACACCCTAACAACAAACAACCCTAGCCCCCTAACAACAAACACGAACCCCCAAACAACAAACAACCCTAACCCCTTAAAACCAAAAACACTAACCCACTAACAACAAACAACCCTAACCCACTAACAACAAACAACTCTAACCCCCTAACAACAAACAACCCTACACCCCTAACATCAAACAACACTATCCCCCTAACAACACAAAACACTAACAGCCTCACAAAAAACAACACTAACACCCTAACAACAAAAACCACTAAACCCCAACAAGAAACAACCCTAAACCCCTAACAAAAAACACTAACCCCCTAACAACAAACAACCCTAAACCCCTAACAAGAAACTACCCTAACCACGTAACAACAAACAACACTAACACCCTAACAACAAACAACCCTAACCCCCAAACAACAAACAACCCTAACCCCCTAACAACAAACAATCCTAACCCCCAAACAACCAACAACACTAACCCCCTAACCACAATAAACACTAACACTCTAACAACAAAAACCACTAAACCCCAACAAGAAACAACCCTAAACCCCTAACAACAAACAACACTAACCCCCTAACAACAAACAACCCTAACCAAACAACAAAAACCCTAACCCACTAACAACAAACAACACTAACACCCTAACAACAAACAACCCTAAACCCCTAACATCAAAGAACACTAACACCTAACAACAAACAACCCTAACCCCCTAACAACAAACACTAACCCCCAAACAACAAACAACCCTAACCCCTAAAAACCAAAAACACTAACCCACTAACAACAAACAACCCTAAACCACTAACAACAAACAACCCTAACACCCTAACAACAAACAACACTAACCACCTAACAACAAACAACCCTAAACCCCTAACATCAAACAACACTAACCCCCTAACAACACAAAACACTAACACCCTAACAACAGACAACCCTAACCCCCTAACAACAAACACTAACCCCCGAACAACAAACAACCCTAACCCCTAAAAACCAAAAACACTAACCCACTAACAACAAACAACCCTAAACCACTAACAACAAACAACCCTAACACCCTAACAACAAACAACACTAACCCCCTAACAACAAACAACCCTAAACCACTAACATCAAACAACACTAACCCCCTAACAACACAAAACACTAACACCCTAACAACAAACACACTCACCCCCTAACAACAAACAACACTAACCCCCTAACAACAAACAACCCTAAACCCCTAACATCAAACAACACTAACCCCCTAAGAACACAAAATATTAACACCCTAACAACAAACAACACTAACAGCCTAACAACAAAAACCACTAAACCCCAACAAGAAACAACTCCAAACCCCTAACAACAAACACTAACCCCCTAACAACAAACAACACTAAACCCCTAACAAGAAATTACCCTAACCCCGTAATAACAAACAACACTAACCCCGTAACAACAAACAACCCTAACCCCCTAACAAGAAACAACCCTAAACCCCTAACAACAACAACACTAACCCCCTAACAACAAACAACACTAACACCCTAACAACAACCAACCCTAACCCCTAAGAACCAACAACACTAAAGCCCTAAGAACAAACAACACTAACCCCCAGCAACGAACAATACTAACCCTCAGCAACACAAAACCTAACCCCTTATCAACAAACAACCCTAACCCACTAACAACAAACAACCCTAACACCCTAAGAACAAACAACACTAAACCCCTAACAAGAAACTACCCTAACCCCGTAACAACAAACAACAATAACCCTGTAACAACAAACAACCCTAACCCCCAAACAACAAACAACCCTAACCCCCTAAGAACAAACAATCCTAACCCCCGAACAACCAACAACACTAACCCCCTAACCACAGTAAACACTATCACCCTAACAACAAAAACCACTAAACCCCAACAAGAAACAACCCTAAACCCCTAACAACAAACAACACTAACCCCCTAACAACAAACAATCCTAACCAAACAACAAAAAACCCTAACCCACTAACAACAAACAACACTAACACCCTAACAACAAACAACCCTAACCCCCTAACAACAAACAACACTAACACCCTAACAACAAACAACCCTAACCCCCTAACAACAAATAGCACTAACCCCCTAACAACAAACAACCCTAAACCCCTAACATCAAAGAACACTAAAACCCTAACAACAAACAACCCTAACCCCCTAACAACAAACACTAACCCCCAAACAACAAACAACCCTAACCCCTGAAAACCAAAAACACTAACCCACTAACAACAAACAACCCTAACCCACTAACAACAAACAACCCTAACACCCTAACAACAAACAACACTAAACCCCTAACAACAAACAACCCTAAACCCCTAACATCAAACAACACTAACCCCCTAACAACACAAAACACTAACACCCTAACAACAAACAACACTAACACCCTAACAACAAAAACAACTAAACCCCAACAAGAAACAACCCTAAACCCCTAACAACAAACACTAACCCCCGAACAACAAACAACACTAAACCCCTAACAAGAAACTAACCTAACCCCGTAACAACAAACAACACTAACCTCCTAACAACAAAAAACCCTAACCCGCTAACAACAAACACCCCTAAACCCCTAACAACAAACAGTCCTAACCCCCTAACAACCTACAACACTAACCCCCTAACCACAAACAGCACAAACCCCGTAAGAACAAACAACACTAACCCCCTAAGAAGAGTCCTAACCACCTAAAAACAAACAACACTAACCCCCTAAAAAGAAACAACAATAAACCCCTAAAAACAAACAACACTCATCCCCTAAGAACAAAAAACACTAACCCTCTAACAACAAACAACACTAACCCCTAAGAACAAAAACACTAACCCCCTAACAACAAACAACACTAACCCCCTAAAAACAAACAACCCTAAAACCCTAAAAACAAACAACACTGAACCCCTAAAAACAAACAACACTAAGCCAATAACAACAAACATCACTAACCCACTAACAACAAAAAACACTAACCCGCTAACAACATCCAACAGTAACGCCCTAACCACAAACAACACTAACCCCCTAAAAACAAACAATCCTAACCCCCTAACAACAAACAACACTCACCCCTAAAAAACAAACAACCCTAAAACCTTAAAAGCAAACAACACTGAACCCCTAAAAACAAACAACACTAAGCCCCTAACAACAAACAACAGTAACACCCGAACAACAAACACCACTAAACCCCAACAAGAAACAACCCTAAGCCCCTAACAACAAACAACACTAACCCCCTAACAAGAAACAACCCTAAACCCCTAACAACAAACAACACTAACCCCCTAACAACAAAAAACACTAACACCCTAACAACAACCAACCCTAACCCCTAAGAACAAACAACACTAACGCCCTAAGAACAAACAACACTAACCCCCAGCAACGAACAATACTAACCCCCTAACAACACAAAACCTAACCCCTTATCAACAAACAACCCTAACCCACTAACAACAAACAACCCTAACACCCTAACAACAAACTACACTAACCCCCTAACAACAAACAACCCTAACCCCCTAACAACAAACAACACTAACACCCTAACAACAAACAACCCTAACCCCCTAACAACAAATAGCACTAACCCCCTAACAACAAACAACCCTAAACCCCTAACATCAAAGAACACTAAAACCCTAACAACAAACAACCATAACCCCCTAACAACAAACACTAACCCCCAAACAACAAACAACGCTAACCCCAGAAAACCAAAAACACTAACCCACTAACAACAAACAACCCTAACCCCCTAACAACAAACACTAACCCCCAAACAACAAACAACCCTAACCCCTAAAAACCAAAAACACTAACCCACTAACAACAAAAAACCCTAACCCACTAACAACAAACAACTCTAACCCCCAACAACAAACAACCCTACAACCCTAACATCAAACAACACTATCCCCCTAACAACACAAAACACTAACACCCTCACAAAAAACAACACTAACACCCTAACAACAAAAACCACTAAACCCCAACAAGAAACAACCCTAAACCCCTAACAACAAACACTAACCCCCTAACAACAAACAACACTAAACCCCTAACAAGAAACTACCCTAACCCCGTAACAACAAACAACACTAACCCCGTAACAACAAACAACCCTAACCCCCAAACAACAAACAACCCTAACCCCCTAACAACAAACAATCCTAACCCCCGAACAACCAACAACACTAACCCCCTAACCACAATAAACACTAACACCCTAACAACAAAAACCACTAAACCCCAACAAGAAACAACCCTAAACCCCTAACAACAAACAACACTAACCCCCTAACAACAAACAGCCCTAACCAAACAACAAATAACCCTAACCCACTAAGAACAAACAACACTAACACCTAACAACAAACAACCCTAACCCCCTAACAACAAACAACAGTAACACCCTAACCAGAAACAACCCTAACCCCCTAACAACAAACAACACTAACCCCCTAACAACAAACAACCCTAAATCCCTAACACCAAAGAACACTAACACCCTAACAACAAACAACCCTAACCCCCTAACAAACACTAACCCCCAAACAAAAAACAACCCTAACCCCTGAAAACCAAAAACACTAACCCACTAACAACAAACAACCCTAACCCACTAAAAACAAAAAACCCTAACACCCTAACAGCAAACAACACTAACCCCCTAACAACAAACAACCCTAAACCCCTAACATCAAACAACTCTAACCCCCCAACAACACAAAACACTAACACCCTAACAACAAACAACACTAACACCCTAACAACAAAAACCACTAAACCCCAACAAGAAACAACCCTGAACCCGTAACAACAAACACTAACCCCCGAACAACAAACAACACTAAACCCCTAACAAGAAACTAACCTAACCCCGTAACAACAAACACTAACCTCCTAACAACAAACAACCCTAACCCCTAAGAACAAACAACACTAACGCCCTAAGAACAAACAACACTAACCCCAGCAACGAACAATACTAACCCCCTAACAACACAGAACCTAACCCCTTATCAACAAACAACCCTAACCCACTAACAACAAACAACCCTAACACCCTAACAACAAACAACACTAACCCCCTAACAACAAACAACCCTAAACCCATAACATCAAAGAACACTAAAACCCTAACAACAAACAACCTTAACCCCCTAACAACAAACACTAACCCCAAACAACAAACAACCCTAACCCCTAAAAACCAAAAACACTAACCCACTAACAACAAACAACCGTAACCCACAAACAACAAACAACCCTAACCCCCTAACAACAAACAACCCTAAACCCCTAACATCAAACAACACTAACCCGATAACAACACAAAACACTAACACCCTAACAACAAACAACACTAACACCCTAACAACAAAAACCACTAAACCCCAACAAGAAACAACCCTGAACCCCTAACAACAAACAACACTAACCCCCTAACAACAAACAACCCTAACCAAACAACAAAAAACCCTAACCCACGAACAACAAACAACACTAACACCCTAACAACAAACAACACTAACACCCTAACAACAAACAACCCTAAACCCCTAACATCAAAGAACACTAAAACCCTAACAACAAACAACCCTAACCCCCTAACAACAAACACTAACCCCCAAACAACAAACAACCCTAACCCCTGAAAACCAAAAACACTAACCCACTAACAACAAACAACCCTAACCCACTAACAACAAACAATCCTAACACCCTAACAACAAACAACACTAAACCCCTAACAACAAACAACCCTAAACCCCTAACATCAAACAACACTAACCCACTAACAAAAAACAACCCTAACACCCTAACAACAAACAACACTAAACAACTAACAACAAACAACCCTAAACCCCTAACATCAAACAACACTAAGCCCCTAACAACACAAAACACTAACACCCTAACAACAAACAACACTAACACCCTATCAACAAAAACAACTAAACCCCAACAAGAAACAACCCTAAACCCCTAACAACAAACACTAACCCCCTAACAACAAACAACACTAAACCCCTAACAAGAAACTAACCTAACCCCGTAACAACAAACAACACTAACCTCCTAACAACAAACAACCCTAACCCCCTAACAACAAACACCCCTAAACCCCTAACAACAAACAATCCTAACCCCCTAACAACCTACAACACTAACCCCCTAACCACAAACAGCACAAACCCCGTAAAAACAAACAACACTAACCCCCTAACAAGAGTCCTAACCACCTAAAAACAAACAACACTAACCCCCTAAAAAGAAACAACAATAAACCCCTAAAAACAAACAACACTCATCCCCTAAGAACAAACAACACTAACCCTCTAACAACAAACAACACTAACCCCTAAGAACAAAAACACTAACCCCCTAACAACAAACAACACTAACACCCTAAAAACAAACAACCCTAAAACCCTAAAAACAAACAACACTGAACCCCTAAAAACAAACAACACTAAGCCAATAACAACAAACAGCACTAACCCACTAACAACAAAAAACACTAACCCGCTAACAACATCCAACAGTAACGCCCTAACCACAAACAACACTAACCCCCTAAAAACAAACAATCCTAACCCCCTAACAACAAACAACACTCACCCCTAAAAAACAAACAACCCTAAAACCTTAAAAGCAAACAACACTGAACCCCTAAAAACAAACAACACGAAGCCCCTAACAACAAACAACAGTAACACCCGAACAACAAACACCACTAAACCCCAACAAGAAACAACCCTAAGCCCCTAACAACAAACAACACTAACCCCCTAACAAGAAACAACCCTAAACCCCTAACAACAAACAACACTAACCCCCTAACAACAAAAAACACTAACACCCTAACAACAACCAACCCTAACCCCTAAGAACAAACAACACTAACGCCCTAAGAACAAACAACACTAACCCCCAGCAACGAACAATACTAACCCCCTAACAACACAAAACCTAACCCCTTATCAACAAACAACCCTAACCCACTAACAACAAACAACCCTAACACCCTAACAACAAACAACACTAACCCCCTAACAACAAACAACCCTAAACCCCTAACATCAAAGAACACTAACACCCTAACAACAAACAACCCTAACCCCCTAACAACAAACACGAACCCCCAAACAACAAACAACCCTAACCCTTAAAACCAAAAACACTAACCCACTAACAACAAAAAACCCTAACCCACTAACAACAAACAACTCTAACCCCCAACAACAAACAACCCTACAACCCTAACATCAAACAACACTATCCCCCTAACAACACAAAACACTAACACCCTCACAAAAAACAACACTAACACCCTAACAACAAAAACCACTAAACCCCAACAAGAAACAACCCTAAACCCCTAACAACAAACACTAACCCCCTAACAACAAACAACACTAAACCCCTAACAAGAAACTACCCTAACCCCGTAACAACAAACAACACTAACCCCGTAACAACAAAAAACCCTAACCCCCAAACAACAAACAACCCTAACCCCCTAACATCAAACAACACTAACCCCCTAAGAACACAAAACATTAACACCCTAACAACAAACAACACTAACAGCCTAACAACAAAAACCACTAAACCCCAACAAGAAACAACCCCAAACCCCTAACAACAAACACTAACCCCCTAACAACAAACAACACTAAACCCCTAACAAGAAATTACCCTAACCCCGTAATAACAAACAACACTAACCCCGTAACAACAAACAACCCTAACCCCCTAACAAGAAACAACCCTAAACCCCTAACAACAACAACACTAACCCCCTAACAACAAACAACACTGACACCCTAACAACAACCAACCCTAACCCCTAAGAACAAACAACATTAAAGCCCTAAGAACAAACAACACTAACCCCCAGCAACGAACAATACTAACCCTCAGCAACACAAAACCTAACCCCTTATCAACAAACAACCCTAACCCACTAACAACAAACAACCCTAACACCCTAACAACAAACACTAAACCCCTAACAAGAAACTACCCTAACCCCGTAACAACAAACAACAATAACCCTGTAACAACAAACAACCCTAACCCCCAAACAACAAACAACCCTAACCCCCTAAGAACAAACAATCCTAACCCCCGAACAACCAACAACACTAACCCCCTAACCACAGTAAACACTAACACCCTAACAACAAAAACCACTAAACCCCAACAAGAAACAACCCTAAACCCCTAACAACAGACAACACTAACCCCCTAACAACAAACAATCCTAACCAAACAACAAAAAACCCTAACCCACTAACAACAAACAACACTAACACCCTAACAACAAACAACCCTAACCCCCTAACAACAAATAGCACTAACCCCCTAACAACAAACAACCCTAAACCCCTAACGTCAAAGAACACTAAAACCCTAACAACAAACAACCCTAACCCCCTAACAACAAACACTAACCCCCAAACAACAAACAACCCTAACCCCTGAAAACCAAAAACACTAACCCACTAACAACAAACAACCCTAACCCACTAACAACAAACAACCCTAACACCCTAACAACAAACAACACTAAACCCCTAACAACAAACAACCCTAAACCCCTAACATCAAACAACACTAACCCCCTAACAACACAAAACACTAACACCCTAACAACAAACAACACTAACACCCTAACAACAAAAACAACTAAACCCCTACAAGAAACAACCCTAAACCCCTAACAACAAACACTAACCCCCGAACAACAAACAACACTAAACCCCTAACAAGAAACTAACCTAACCCCGTAACAACAAACAACACTAACCTCCTAACAACAAACAAACCTAACCCCCTAACAACAAACACCCCTAAACCCCTAACAACAAACAGTCCTAACCCCCTAACAACCTACAACACTAACTCCCTAACCACAAACAGCACAAACCCCGTAAGAACAAACAACACTAACCCCCTAAGAAGAGTCCTAACCACCTAAAAACAAACAACACTAACCCCCTAAAAAGAAACAACAATAAACCCCTAAAAACAAACAACACTCATCCCCTAAGAACAAAAAACACTAACCCTCTAACAACAAACAACACTAACCCCTAAGAACAAAAACACTAACCCCCTAACAACAAACAACACTAACCCCCTAAAAACAAACAACCCTAAAACCCTAAAAACAAACAACACTGAACCCCTAAAAACAAACAACACTAAGCCAATAACAACAAACATCACTAACCCACTAACAACAAAAAACACTAACCCGCTAACAACATCCAACAGTAACGCCCTAACCACAAACAACACTAACCCCCTAAAAACAAACAATCCTAACCCCCTAACAACAAACAACACTCACCCCTAAAAAACAAACAACCCTAAAACCTTAAAAGCAAACAACACTGAACCCCTAAAAACAAACAACACTAAGCCCCTAACAACAAACAACAGTAACACCCGAACAACAAACACCACTAAACCCCAACAAGAAACAACCCTAAGCCCCTAACAACAAACAACACTAACCCCCAACAAGAAACAACCCTAAACCCCTAACAACAAACAACACTAACCCCCTAACAACAAAAAACACTAACACCCTAAAAACAACCAACCCTAACCCCTAAGAACAAACAACACTAACGCCCTAAGAACAAACAACACTAACCCCCAGCAACGAACAATACTAACCCCCTAACAACACAAAACCTAACCCCTTATCAACAAACAACCCTAACCCACTAACAACAAACAACCCTAACACCCTAACAACAAACAACACTAACCCCCTAACAACAAACAACCCTAAACCCCTAACATCAAAGAACACTAACACCCTAACAACAAACAACCCTAACCCCCTAACAACAAACACTAACCCCCAAACAACAAACAACCCTAACCCCTAAAAACCAAAAACACTAACCCACTAACAACAAACAACCCTAACCCACTAACAACAAACAACTCTAACCCCCAACAACAAACAACCCTACAACCCTAACATCAAACAACACTATCCCCCTAACAACACAAAACACTAACACCCTCACAAAAAACAACACTAACACCCTAACAACAAAAACCACTAAACCCCAACAAGAAACAACCCTAAACCCCTAACAACAAACACTAACCCCCTAACAACAAACAACACTAAACCCCTAACAAGAAACTACCCTAACCCCGTAACAACAAACAACACTAACCCCGTAACAACAAACAACCCTAACCCCCAAACAACAAACAACCCTAACCCCCTAACAACAAACAATCCTAACCCCCGAACAACCAACAACACTAACCCCCTAACCACAATAAACACTAACACTCTAACAACAAAAACCACTAAACCCCAACAAGAAACAACCCTAAACCCCTAACAACAAACAACACTAACCCCCTAACAACAAACAACCCTAACCAAACAACAAAAACCCTAACCCACTAACAACAAACAACACTAACACCCTAACAACAAACAACCCTAAACCCCTAACATCAAAGAACACTAACACCTAACAACAAACAACCCTAACCCCCTAACAACAAACACTAACCCCCAAACAACAAACAACCCTAACCCCTAAAAACCAAAAACACTAACCCACTAACAACAAACAACCCTAAACCACTAACAACAAACAACCCTAACACCCTAACAACAAACAACACTAACCACCTAACAACAAACAACCCTAAACCCCTAACATCAAACAACACTAACCCCCTAACAACACAAAACACTAACACCCTAACAACAGACAACCCTAACCCCCTAACAACAAACACTAACCCCCGAACAACAAACAACCCTAACCCCTAAAAACCAAAAACACTAACCCACTAACAACAAACAACCCTAAACCACTAACAACAAACAACCCTAACACCCTAACAACAAACAACACTAACCCCCTAACAACAAACAACCCTAAACCACTAACATCAAACAACACTAACCCCCTAACAACACAAAACACTAACACCCTAACAACAAACACACTCACCCCCTAACAACAAACAACACTAACCCCCTAACAACAAACAACCCTAAACCCCTAACATCAAACAACACTAACCCCCTAAGAACACAAAATATTAACACCCTAACAACAAACAACACTAACAGCCTAACAACAAAAACCACTAAACCCCAACAAGAAACAACTCCAAACCCCTAACAACAAACACTAACCCCCTAACAACAAACAACACTAAACCCCTAACAAGAAATTACCCTAACCCCGTAATAACAAACAACACTAACCCCGTAACAACAAACAACCCTAACCCCCTAACAAGAAACAACCCTAAACCCCTAACAACAACAACACTAACCCCCTAACAACAAACAACACTAACACCCTAACAACAACCAACCCTAACCCCTAAGAACCAACAACACTAAAGCCCTAAGAACAAACAACACTAACCCCCAGCAACGAACAATACTAACCCTCAGCAACACAAAACCTAACCCCTTATCAACAAACAACCCTAACCCACTAACAACAAACAACCCTAACACCCTAAGAACAAACAACACTAAACCCCTAACAAGAAACTACCCTAACCCCGTAACAACAAACAACAATAACCCTGTAACAACAAACAACCCTAACCCCCAAACAACAAACAACCCTAACCCCCTAAGAACAAACAATCCTAACCCCCGAACAACCAACAACACTAACCCCCTAACCACAGTAAACACTATCACCCTAACAACAAAAACCACTAAACCCCAACAAGAAACAACCCTAAACCCCTAACAACAAACAACACTAACCCCCTAACAACAAACAATCCTAACCAAACAACAAAAAACCCTAACCCACTAACAACAAACAACACTAACACCCTAACAACAAACAACCCTAACCCCCTAACAACAAACAACACTAACACCCTAACAACAAACAACCCTAACCCCCTAACAACAAATAGCACTAACCCCCTAACAACAAACAACCCTAAACCCCTAACATCAAAGAACACTAAAACCCTAACAACAAACAACCCTAACCCCCTAACAACAAACACTAACCCCCAAACAACAAACAACCCTAACCCCTGAAAACCAAAAACACTAACCCACTAACAACAAACAACCCTAACCCACTAACAACAAACAACCCTAACACCCTAACAACAAACAACACTAAACCCCTAACAACAAACAACCCTAAACCCCTAACATCAAACAACACTAACCCCCTAACAACACAAAACACTAACACCCTAACAACAAACAACACTAACACCCTAACAACAAAAACAACTAAACCCCAACAAGAAACAACCCTAAACCCCTAACAACAAACACTAACCCCCGAACAACAAACAACACTAAACCCCTAACAAGAAACTAACCTAACCCCGTAACAACAAACAACACTAACCTCCTAACAACAAAAAACCCTAACCCGCTAACAACAAACACCCCTAAACCCCTAACAACAAACAGTCCTAACCCCCTAACAACCTACAACACTAACCCCCTAACCACAAACAGCACAAACCCCGTAAGAACAAACAACACTAACCCCCTAAGAAGAGTCCTAACCACCTAAAAACAAACAACACTAACCCCCTAAAAAGAAACAACAATAAACCCCTAAAAACAAACAACACTCATCCCCTAAGAACAAAAAACACTAACCCTCTAACAACAAACAACACTAACCCCTAAGAACAAAAACACTAACCCCCTAACAACAAACAACACTAACCCCCTAAAAACAAACAACCCTAAAACCCTAAAAACAAACAACACTGAACCCCTAAAAACAAACAACACTAAGCCAATAACAACAAACATCACTAACCCACTAACAACAAAAAACACTAACCCGCTAACAACATCCAACAGTAACGCCCTAACCACAAACAACACTAACCCCCTAAAAACAAACAATCCTAACCCCCTAACAACAAACAACACTCACCCCTAAAAAACAAACAACCCTAAAACCTTAAAAGCAAACAACACTGAACCCCTAAAAACAAACAACACTAAGCCCCTAACAACAAACAACAGTAACACCCGAACAACAAACACCACTAAACCCCAACAAGAAACAACCCTAAGCCCCTAACAACAAACAACACTAACCCCCTAACAAGAAACAACCCTAAACCCCTAACAACAAACAACACTAACCCCCTAACAACAAAAAACACTAACACCCTAACAACAACCAACCCTAACCCCTAAGAACAAACAACACTAACGCCCTAAGAACAAACAACACTAACCCCCAGCAACGAACAATACTAACCCCCTAACAACACAAAACCTAACCCCTTATCAACAAACAACCCTAACCCACTAACAACAAACAACCCTAACACCCTAACAACAAACTACACTAACCCCCTAACAACAAACAACCCTAACCCCCTAACAACAAACAACACTAACACCCTAACAACAAACAACCCTAACCCCCTAACAACAAATAGCACTAACCCCCTAACAACAAACAACCCTAAACCCCTAACATCAAAGAACACTAAAACCCTAACAACAAACAACCATAACCCCCTAACAACAAACACTAACCCCCAAACAACAAACAACGCTAACCCCAGAAAACCAAAAACACTAACCCACTAACAACAAACAACCCTAACCCCCTAACAACAAACACTAACCCCCAAACAACAAACAACCCTAACCCCTAAAAACCAAAAACACTAACCCACTAACAACAAAAAACCCTAACCCACTAACAACAAACAACTCTAACCCCCAACAACAAACAACCCTACAACCCTAACATCAAACAACACTATCCCCCTAACAACACAAAACACTAACACCCTCACAAAAAACAACACTAACACCCTAACAACAAAAACCACTAAACCCCAACAAGAAACAACCCTAAACCCCTAACAACAAACACTAACCCCCTAACAACAAACAACACTAAACCCCTAACAAGAAACTACCCTAACCCCGTAACAACAAACAACACTAACCCCGTAACAACAAACAACCCTAACCCCCAAACAACAAACAACCCTAACCCCCTAACAACAAACAATCCTAACCCCCGAACAACCAACAACACTAACCCCCTAACCACAATAAACACTAACACCCTAACAACAAAAACCACTAAACCCCAACAAGAAACAACCCTAAACCCCTAACAACAAACAACACTAACCCCCTAACAACAAACAGCCCTAACCAAACAACAAATAACCCTAACCCACTAAGAACAAACAACACTAACACCTAACAACAAACAACCCTAACCCCCTAACAACAAACAACAGTAACACCCTAACCAGAAACAACCCTAACCCCCTAACAACAAACAACACTAACCCCCTAACAACAAACAACCCTAAATCCCTAACACCAAAGAACACTAACACCCTAACAACAAACAACCCTAACCCCCTAACAAACACTAACCCCCAAACAAAAAACAACCCTAACCCCTGAAAACCAAAAACACTAACCCACTAACAACAAACAACCCTAACCCACTAAAAACAAAAAACCCTAACACCCTAACAGCAAACAACACTAACCCCCTAACAACAAACAACCCTAAACCCCTAACATCAAACAACTCTAACCCCCCAACAACACAAAACACTAACACCCTAACAACAAACAACACTAACACCCTAACAACAAAAACCACTAAACCCCAACAAGAAACAACCCTGAACCCGTAACAACAAACACTAACCCCCGAACAACAAACAACACTAAACCCCTAACAAGAAACTAACCTAACCCCGTAACAACAAACACTAACCTCCTAACAACAAACAACCCTAACCCCTAAGAACAAACAACACTAACGCCCTAAGAACAAACAACACTAACCCCAGCAACGAACAATACTAACCCCCTAACAACACAGAACCTAACCCCTTATCAACAAACAACCCTAACCCACTAACAACAAACAACCCTAACACCCTAACAACAAACAACACTAACCCCCTAACAACAAACAACCCTAAACCCATAACATCAAAGAACACTAAAACCCTAACAACAAACAACCTTAACCCCCTAACAACAAACACTAACCCCAAACAACAAACAACCCTAACCCCTAAAAACCAAAAACACTAACCCACTAACAACAAACAACCGTAACCCACAAACAACAAACAACCCTAACCCCCTAACAACAAACAACCCTAAACCCCTAACATCAAACAACACTAACCCGATAACAACACAAAACACTAACACCCTAACAACAAACAACACTAACACCCTAACAACAAAAACCACTAAACCCCAACAAGAAACAACCCTGAACCCCTAACAACAAACAACACTAACCCCCTAACAACAAACAACCCTAACCAAACAACAAAAAACCCTAACCCACGAACAACAAACAACACTAACACCCTAACAACAAACAACACTAACACCCTAACAACAAACAACCCTAAACCCCTAACATCAAAGAACACTAAAACCCTAACAACAAACAACCCTAACCCCCTAACAACAAACACTAACCCCCAAACAACAAACAACCCTAACCCCTGAAAACCAAAAACACTAACCCACTAACAACAAACAACCCTAACCCACTAACAACAAACAATCCTAACACCCTAACAACAAACAACACTAAACCCCTAACAACAAACAACCCTAAACCCCTAACATCAAACAACACTAACCCACTAACAAAAAACAACCCTAACACCCTAACAACAAACAACACTAAACAACTAACAACAAACAACCCTAAACCCCTAACATCAAACAACACTAAGCCCCTAACAACACAAAACACTAACACCCTAACAACAAACAACACTAACACCCTATCAACAAAAACAACTAAACCCCAACAAGAAACAACCCTAAACCCCTAACAACAAACACTAACCCCCTAACAACAAACAACACTAAACCCCTAACAAGAAACTAACCTAACCCCGTAACAACAAACAACACTAACCTCCTAACAACAAACAACCCTAACCCCCTAACAACAAACACCCCTAAACCCCTAACAACAAACAATCCTAACCCCCTAACAACCTACAACACTAACCCCCTAACCACAAACAGCACAAACCCCGTAAAAACAAACAACACTAACCCCCTAACAAGAGTCCTAACCACCTAAAAACAAACAACACTAACCCCCTAAAAAGAAACAACAATAAACCCCTAAAAACAAACAACACTCATCCCCTAAGAACAAACAACACTAACCCTCTAACAACAAACAACACTAACCCCTAAGAACAAAAACACTAACCCCCTAACAACAAACAACACTAACACCCTAAAAACAAACAACCCTAAAACCCTAAAAACAAACAACACTGAACCCCTAAAAACAAACAACACTAAGCCAATAACAACAAACAGCACTAACCCACTAACAACAAAAAACACTAACCCGCTAACAACATCCAACAGTAACGCCCTAACCACAAACAACACTAACCCCCTAAAAACAAACAATCCTAACCCCCTAACAACAAACAACACTCACCCCTAAAAAACAAACAACCCTAAAACCTTAAAAGCAAACAACACTGAACCCCTAAAAACAAACAACACGAAGCCCCTAACAACAAACAACAGTAACACCCGAACAACAAACACCACTAAACCCCAACAAGAAACAACCCTAAGCCCCTAACAACAAACAACACTAACCCCCTAACAAGAAACAACCCTAAACCCCTAACAACAAACAACACTAACCCCCTAACAACAAAAAACACTAACACCCTAACAACAACCAACCCTAACCCCTAAGAACAAACAACACTAACGCCCTAAGAACAAACAACACTAACCCCCAGCAACGAACAATACTAACCCCCTAACAACACAAAACCTAACCCCTTATCAACAAACAACCCTAACCCACTAACAACAAACAACCCTAACACCCTAACAACAAACAACACTAACCCCCTAACAACAAACAACCCTAAACCCCTAACATCAAAGAACACTAACACCCTAACAACAAACAACCCTAACCCCCTAACAACAAACACGAACCCCCAAACAACAAACAACCCTAACCCTTAAAACCAAAAACACTAACCCACTAACAACAAAAAACCCTAACCCACTAACAACAAACAACTCTAACCCCCAACAACAAACAACCCTACAACCCTAACATCAAACAACACTATCCCCCTAACAACACAAAACACTAACACCCTCACAAAAAACAACACTAACACCCTAACAACAAAAACCACTAAACCCCAACAAGAAACAACCCTAAACCCCTAACAACAAACACTAACCCCCTAACAACAAACAACACTAAACCCCTAACAAGAAACTACCCTAACCCCGTAACAACAAACAACACTAACCCCGTAACAACAAAAAACCCTAACCCCCAAACAACAAACAACCCTAACCCCCTAACATCAAACAACACTAACCCCCTAAGAACACAAAACATTAACACCCTAACAACAAACAACACTAACAGCCTAACAACAAAAACCACTAAACCCCAACAAGAAACAACCCCAAACCCCTAACAACAAACACTAACCCCCTAACAACAAACAACACTAAACCCCTAACAAGAAATTACCCTAACCCCGTAATAACAAACAACACTAACCCCGTAACAACAAACAACCCTAACCCCCTAACAAGAAACAACCCTAAACCCCTAACAACAACAACACTAACCCCCTAACAACAAACAACACTGACACCCTAACAACAACCAACCCTAACCCCTAAGAACAAACAACATTAAAGCCCTAAGAACAAACAACACTAACCCCCAGCAACGAACAATACTAACCCTCAGCAACACAAAACCTAACCCCTTATCAACAAACAACCCTAACCCACTAACAACAAACAACCCTAACACCCTAACAACAAACACTAAACCCCTAACAAGAAACTACCCTAACCCCGTAACAACAAACAACAATAACCCTGTAACAACAAACAACCCTAACCCCCAAACAACAAACAACCCTAACCCCCTAAGAACAAACAATCCTAACCCCCGAACAACCAACAACACTAACCCCCTAACCACAGTAAACACTAACACCCTAACAACAAAAACCACTAAACCCCAACAAGAAACAACCCTAAACCCCTAACAACAGACAACACTAACCCCCTAACAACAAACAATCCTAACCAAACAACAAAAAACCCTAACCCACTAACAACAAACAACACTAACACCCTAACAACAAACAACCCTAACCCCCTAACAACAAATAGCACTAACCCCCTAACAACAAACAACCCTAAACCCCTAACGTCAAAGAACACTAAAACCCTAACAACAAACAACCCTAACCCCCTAACAACAAACACTAACCCCCAAACAACAAACAACCCTAACCCCTGAAAACCAAAAACACTAACCCACTAACAACAAACAACCCTAACCCACTAACAACAAACAACCCTAACACCCTAACAACAAACAACACTAAACCCCTAACAACAAACAACCCTAAACCCCTAACATCAAACAACACTAACCCCCTAACAACACAAAACACTAACACCCTAACAACAAACAACACTAACACCCTAACAACAAAAACAACTAAACCCCTACAAGAAACAACCCTAAACCCCTAACAACAAACACTAACCCCCGAACAACAAACAACACTAAACCCCTAACAAGAAACTAACCTAACCCCGTAACAACAAACAACACTAACCTCCTAACAACAAACAAACCTAACCCCCTAACAACAAACACCCCTAAACCCCTAACAACAAACAGTCCTAACCCCCTAACAACCTACAACACTAACTCCCTAACCACAAACAGCACAAACCCCGTAAGAACAAACAACACTAACCCCCTAAGAAGAGTCCTAACCACCTAAAAACAAACAACACTAACCCCCTAAAAAGAAACAACAATAAACCCCTAAAAACAAACAACACTCATCCCCTAAGAACAAAAAACACTAACCCTCTAACAACAAACAACACTAACCCCTAAGAACAAAAACACTAACCCCCTAACAACAAACAACACTAACCCCCTAAAAACAAACAACCCTAAAACCCTAAAAACAAACAACACTGAACCCCTAAAAACAAACAACACTAAGCCAATAACAACAAACATCACTAACCCACTAACAACAAAAAACACTAACCCGCTAACAACATCCAACAGTAACGCCCTAACCACAAACAACACTAACCCCCTAAAAACAAACAATCCTAACCCCCTAACAACAAACAACACTCACCCCTAAAAAACAAACAACCCTAAAACCTTAAAAGCAAACAACACTGAACCCCTAAAAACAAACAACACTAAGCCCCTAACAACAAACAACAGTAACACCCGAACAACAAACACCACTAAACCCCAACAAGAAACAACCCTAAGCCCCTAACAACAAACAACACTAACCCCCAACAAGAAACAACCCTAAACCCCTAACAACAAACAACACTAACCCCCTAACAACAAAAAACACTAACACCCTAAAAACAACCAACCCTAACCCCTAAGAACAAACAACACTAACGCCCTAAGAACAAACAACACTAACCCCCAGCAACGAACAATACTAACCCCCTAACAACACAAAACCTAACCCCTTATCAACAAACAACCCTAACCCACTAACAACAAACAACCCTAACACCCTAACAACAAACAACACTAACCCCCTAACAACAAACAACCCTAAACCCCTAACATCAAAGAACACTAACACCCTAACAACAAACAACCCTAACCCCCTAACAACAAACACTAACCCCCAAACAACAAACAACCCTAACCCCTAAAAACCAAAAACACTAACCCACTAACAACAAACAACCCTAACCCACTAACAACAAACAACTCTAACCCCCAACAACAAACAACCCTACAACCCTAACATCAAACAACACTATCCCCCTAACAACACAAAACACTAACACCCTCACAAAAAACAACACTAACACCCTAACAACAAAAACCACTAAACCCCAACAAGAAACAACCCTAAACCCCTAACAACAAACACTAACCCCCTAACAACAAACAACACTAAACCCCTAACAAGAAACTACCCTAACCCTGTAACAACAAACAACACTAACCCCGTAACAACAAACAACCCTAACCCCCAAACAACAAACAACCCTAACCCCCTAACAACAAACAATCCTAACCCCCGAACAACCAACCACACTAACCCCCTAACCACAATAAACACTAACACCCTAACAACAAAAACCACTAAACCCCAACAAGAAACAACCCTAAACCCCTAACAACAAACAACACTAACCCCCTAACAACAAACAGCCCTAACCAAACAACAAACAACCCTAACCCACTAAGAACAAACAACACTAACACCTAACAACAAACAACCCTAACCCCCTAACAACAAACAACAGTAACACCCTAACCAGAAACAACCCTAACCCCCTAACAACAAACAACACTAACCCCCTAACAACAAACAACCCTAAATCCCTAACACCAAAGAACACTAACACCCTAACAACAAACAACCCTAACCCCCTAACAACAAACACTAACCCCCAAACAACAAACAACCCTAACCCCTGAAAACCAAAAACACTAACCCACTAACAACAAACAACCCTAACCCACTAAAAACAAAAAACCCTAACACCCTAACAGCAAACAACACTAACCCCCTGACAACAAACAACCCTAAACCCCTAACATCAAACAACTCTAACCCCCCAACAACACAAAACACTAACACCCTAACAACAAACAACACTAACACCCTAACAACAAAAACCACTAAACCCCAACAAGAAACAACCCTGAACCCGTAACAACAAACACTAACCCCCGAACAACAAACAACACTAAACCCCTAACAAGAAACTAACCTAACCCCGTAACAACAAACACTAACCTCCTAACAACAAACAACCCTAACCCCTAAGAACAAACAACACTAACGCCCTAAGAACAAACAACACTAACCCCCAGCAACTAACAATACTAACCCCCTAACAACACAGAACCTAACCCCTTATCAACAAACAACCCTAACCCACTAACAACAAACAACCCTAACACCCTAACAACAAACAACACTAACCCCCTAACAACAAACAACCCTAAACCCATAACATCAAAGAACACTAACACCCTAACAAGAAACAACCCTAGCCCCCTAACAACAAACACTAACCCCCAAACAACAAACAACCCTAACCCCTAAAAACCAAAAACACTAACCCACTAACAACAAACAACCGTAACCCACAAACAACAAACAACCCTAACCCCCTAACAACAAACAACCCTAAACCCCTAACATCAAACAACACTAACCCCATAACAACACAAAACACTAACACCCTAACAACAAACAACACTAACACCCTAACAACAAAAACCACTAAACCCCAACAAGAAACAACCCTAAACCCCTAACAACAAACACTAACCCCCTAACAACAAACAACACTAAACCCCTAACAAGAAACTAACCTAACCCCGTAACAACAAACAACACTAACCTCCTAACAACAAACAACCCTAACCCCCTAACAACAAACACCCCTAAACCCCTAACAACAAACAATCCTAACCCCCTAACAACCTACAACACTAACCCCCTAACCACAAACAGCACAAACCCCGTAAGAACAAACAACACTAACCCCCTAACAAGAGTCCTAACCACCTAAAAACAAACAACACTAACCCCCTAAAAAGAAACAACAATAAACCCCTAAAAACAAACAACACTCATCCCCTAAGAACAAACAACACTAACCCTCTAACAACAAACAACACTAACCCCTAAGAACAAAAACACTAACCCCCTAACAACAAACAACACTAACACCCTAAAAACAAACAACCCTAAAACCCTAAAAACAAACAACACTGAACCCCTAAAAACAAACAACACTAAGCCAATAACAACAAACATCACTAACCCACTAACAACAAAAAACACTAACCCGCTAACAACATCCAACAGTAACGCCCTAACCACAAACAACACTAACCCCCTAAAAACAAACAATCCTAACCCCCTAACAACAAACAACACTCACCCCTAAAAAACAAACAACCCTAAAACCTTAAAAGCAAACAACACTGAACCCCTAAAAACAAACAACACTAAGCCCCTAACAACAAACAACAGTAACACCCGAACAACAAACACCACTAAACCCCAACAAGAAACAACCCTAAGCCCCTAACAACAAACAACACTAACCCCCTAACAAGAAACAACCCTAAACCCCTAACAACAAACAACACTAACCCCCTAACAACAAACAATCCTAAACAAACAACAAAAAACCCTAACCCACTAACAACAAACAACACTAACACCCTAACAACAAACAACCCTAACCCCCTAACAACAAACAACACTAACACCCTAACAACAAACAACCCTAACCCCCTAACAACAAATAGCACTAACCCCCTAACAACAAACAACCCTAAACCCCTAACATCAAAGAACACTAAAACCCTAACAACAAACAACCCTAACCCCCTAACAACAAACACTAACCCCCAAACAACAAACAACCCTAACCCCTGAAAACCAAAAACACTAACCCACTAACAACAAACAACCCTAACCCACTAACAACAAACAACCCTAACACCCTAACAACAAACAACACTAAACCCCTAACAACAAACAACCCTAAACCCCTAACATCAAACAACACTAACCCCCTAACAACACAAAACACTAACACCCTAACAACAAACAACACTAACACCCTAACAACAAAAACAACTAAACCCCAACAAGAAACAACCCTAAACCCCTAACAACAAACACTAACCCCCGAACAACAAACAACACTAAACCCCTAACAAGAAACTAACCTAACCCCGTAACAACAAACAACACTAACCTCCTAACAACAAAAAACCCTAAGCCGCTAACAACAAACACCCCTAAACCCCTAAAAACAAACAGTCCTAACCCCCTAACAACCTACAACACTAACCCCCTAACCACAAACAGCACAAACCCCGTAAGAACAAACAACACTAACCCCCTAACAAGAGTCCTAACCACCTAAAAACAAACAACACTAACCCCCTAAAAAGAAACAACAATAAACCCCTAAAAACAAACAACACTCATCCCCTAAGAACAAACAACACTAACCCTCTAACAACAAAAAACACTAACCCCTAAGAACAAAAACACTAACCCCCTAACAACAAACAACACTAACCCCCTAACAACAAACAACCCTAAATCCCTAACACCAAAGAACACTAACACCCTAACAACAAACAACCCTAACCCCCGAACAAACACTAACCCCCAAACAAAAAACAACCCTAACCCCTGAAAACCAAAAACACTAACCCACTAACAACAAACAACCCTAACCCACTAAAAACAAAAAACCCTAACACCCTAACAGCAAACAACACTAACCCCCTAACAACAAACAACCCTAAACCCCTAACATCAAACAACTCTAACCCCCCAACAACACAAAACACTAACACCCTAACAACAAACAACACTAACACCCTAACAACAAAAACCACTAAACCCCAACAAGAAACAACCCTGAACCCGTAACAACAAACACTAACCCCCGAACAACAAACAACACTAAACCCCTAACAAGAAACTAACCTAACCCCGTAACAACAAACACTAACCTCCTAACAACAAACAACCCTAACCCCTAAGAACAAACAACACTAACGCCCTAAGAACAAACAACACTAACCCCAGCAACGAACAATACTAACCCCCTAACAACACAGAACCTAACCCCTTATCAACAAACAACCCTAACCCACTAACAACAAACAACCCTAACACCCTAACAACAAACAACACTAACCCCCTAACAACAAACAACCCTAAACCCATAACATCAAAGAACACTAAAACCCTAACAACAAACAACCCTAACCCCCTAACAACAAACACTAACCCCCAAACAACAAACAACCCTAACCCCTAAAAACCAAAAACACTAACCCACTAACAACAAACAACCGTAACCCACAAACAACAAACAACCCTAACCCCCTAACAACAAACAACCCTAAACCCCTAACATCAAACAACACTAACCCGATAACAACACAAAACACTAACACCCTAACAACAAACAACACTAACACCCTAACAACAAAAACCACTAAACCCCAACAAGAAACAACCCTGAACCCCTAACAACAAACAACACTAACCCCCTAACAACAAACAACCCTAACCAAACAACAAAAAACCCTAACCCACGAACAACAAACAACACTAACACCCTAACAACAAACAACACTAACACCCTAACAACAAACAACCCTAAACCCCTAACATCAAAGAACACTAAAACCCTAACAACAAACAACCCTAACCCCCTAACAACAAACACTAACCCCCAAACAACAAACAACCCTAACCCCTGAAAACCAAAAACACTAACCCACTAACAACAAACAACCCTAACCCACTAACAACAAACAATCCTAACACCCTAACAACAAACAACACTAAACCCCTAACAACAAACAACCCTAAACCCCTAACATCAAACAACACTAACCCACTAACAAAAAACAACCCTAACACCCTAACAACAAACAACACTAAACAACTAACAACAAACAACCCTAAACCCCTAACATCAAACAACACTAAGCCCCTAACAACACAAAACACTAACACCCTAACAACAAACAACACTAACACCCTATCAACAAAAACAACTAAACCCCAACAAGAAACAACCCTAAACCCCTAACAACAAACACTAACCCCCTAACAACAAACAACACTAAACCCCTAACAAGAAACTAACCTAACCCCGTAACAACAAACAACACTAACCTCCTAACAACAAACAACCCTAACCCCCTAACAACAAACACCCCTAAACCCCTAACAACAAACAATCCTAACCCCCTAACAACCTACAACACTAACCCCCTAACCACAAACAGCACAAACCCCGTAAAAACAAACAACACTAACCCCCTAACAAGAGTCCTAACCACCTAAAAACAAACAACACTAACCCCCTAAAAAGAAACAACAATAAACCCCTAAAAACAAACAACACTCATCCCCTAAGAACAAACAACACTAACCCTCTAACAACAAACAACACTAACCCCTAAGAACAAAAACACTAACCCCCTAACAACAAACAACACTAACACCCTAAAAACAAACAACCCTAAAACCCTAAAAACAAACAACACTGAACCCCTAAAAACAAACAACACTAAGCCAATAACAACAAACAGCACTAACCCACTAACAACAAAAAACACTAACCCGCTAACAACATCCAACAGTAACGCCCTAACCACAAACAACACTAACCCCCTAAAAACAAACAATCCTAACCCCCTAACAACAAACAACACTCACCCCTAAAAAACAAACAACCCTAAAACCTTAAAAGCAAACAACACTGAACCCCTAAAAACAAACAACACGAAGCCCCTAACAACAAACAACAGTAACACCCGAACAACAAACACCACTAAACCCCAACAAGAAACAACCCTAAGCCCCTAACAACAAACAACACTAACCCCCTAACAAGAAACAACCCTAAACCCCTAACAACAAACAACACTAACCCCCTAACAACAAAAAACACTAACACCCTAACAACAACCAACCCTAACCCCTAAGAACAAACAACACTAACGCCCTAAGAACAAACAACACTAACCCCCAGCAACGAACAATACTAACCCCCTAACAACACAAAACCTAACCCCTTATCAACAAACAACCCTAACCCACTAACAACAAACAACCCTAACACCCTAACAACAAACAACACTAACCCCCTAACAACAAACAACCCTAAACCCCTAACATCAAAGAACACTAACACCCTAACAACAAACAACCCTAACCCCCTAACAACAAACACGAACCCCCAAACAACAAACAACCCTAACCCTTAAAACCAAAAACACTAACCCACTAACAACAAAAAACCCTAACCCACTAACAACAAACAACTCTAACCCCCAACAACAAACAACCCTACAACCCTAACATCAAACAACACTATCCCCCTAACAACACAAAACACTAACACCCTCACAAAAAACAACACTAACACCCTAACAACAAAAACCACTAAACCCCAACAAGAAACAACCCTAAACCCCTAACAACAAACACTAACCCCCTAACAACAAACAACACTAAACCCCTAACAAGAAACTACCCTAACCCCGTAACAACAAACAACACTAACCCCGTAACAACAAAAAACCCTAACCCCCAAACAACAAACAACCCTAACCCCCTAACAACAAACAATCCTAACCCCCGAACAACCAACAACACTAACCCCCTAACCACAATAAACACTAACACCCTAACAACAAAAACCACTAAACCCCAACAAGAAACAACCCTAAACCCCTAACAACAAACAACACTAACCCCCTAACAACAAACAGCCCTAACCAAACAACAAACAACCCTAACCCACTAAGAACAAACAACACTAACACCTAACAACAAACAACCCTAACCCCCTAACAACAAACAACAGTAACACCCTAACCAGAAACAACCCTAACCCCCTAACAACAAACAACACTAACCCCCTAACAACAAACAACCCTAAATCCCTAACACCAAAGAACACTAACACCCTAACAACAAACAACCCTAACCCCCTAACAACAAACACTAACCCCCAAACAACAAACAACCCTAACCCCTGAAAACCAAAAACACTAACCCACTATCAACAAACAACCCTAACCCACTAAAAACAAAAAACCCTAACACCCTAACAGCAAACAACACTAACCCCCTAACAACAAACAACCCTAAACCCCTAACATCAAACAACTCTAACCCCCCAACAACACAAAACACTAAAACCCTAACAACAAACAACACTAACACCCTAACAACAAAAACCACTAAACCCCAACAAGAAACAACCCTGAACCCGTAACAACAAACACTAACCCCCGAACAACAAACAACACTAAACCCCTAACAAGAAACTAACCTAACCCCGTAACAACAAACACTAACCTCCTAACAAACAACCCTAACCCCTAAGAACAAACAACACTAACGCCCTAAGAACAAACAACACTAACCCCCAGCAACGAACAATACTAACCCCCTAACAACACAGAACCTAACCCCTTATCAACAAACAACCCTAACCCACTAACAACAAACAACCCTAACACCCTAACAACAAACAACACTAACCCCCTAACAACAAACAACCCTAAACCCATAACATCAAAGAACACTAACACCCTAACAAGAAACAACCCTAGCCCCCTAACAACAAACACTAACCCCCAAACAACAAACAACCCTAACCCCTAAAAACCAAAAACACTAACCCACTAACAACAAACAACCGTAACCCACAAACAACAAACAACCCTAACCCCCTAACAACAAACAACCCTAAACCCCTAACATCAAACAACACTAACCCCATAACAACACAAAACACTAACACCCTAACAACAAACAACACTAACACCCTAACAACAAAAACCACTAAACCCCAACAAGAAACAACCCTAAACCCCTAACAACAAACACTAACCCCCTAACAACAAACAACACTAAACCCCTAACAAGAAACTAACCTAACCCCGTAACAACAAACAACACTAACCTCCTAACAACAAACAACCCTAACCCCCTAACAACAAACACCCCTAAACCCCTAACAACAAACAATCCTAACCCCCTAACAACCTACAACACTAACCCCCTAACCACAAACAGCACAAACCCCGTAAGAACAAACAACACTAACCCCCTAACAAGAGTCCTAACCACCTAAAAACAAACAACACTAACCCCCTAAAAAGAAACAACAATAAACCCCTAAAAACAAACAACACTCATCCCCTAAGAACAAACAACACTAACCCTCTAACAACAAACAACACTAACCCCTAAGAACAAAAACACTAACCCCCTAACAACAAACAACACTAACACCCTAAAAACAAACAACCCTAAAACCCTAAAAACAAACAACACTGAACCCCTAAAAACAAACAACACTAAGCCAATAACAACAAACATCACTAACCCACTAACAACAAAAAACACTAACCCGCTAACAACATCCAACAGTAACGCCCTAACCACAAACAACACTAACCCCCTAAAAACAAACAATCCTAACCCCCTAACAACAAACAACACTCACCCCTAAAAAACAAACAACCCTAAAACCTTAAAAGCAAACAACACTGAACCCCTAAAAACAAACAACACTAAGCCCCTAACAACAAACAACAGTAACACCCGAACAACAAACACCACTAAACCCCAACAAGAAACAACCCTAAGCCCCTAACAACAAACAACACTAACCCCCTAACAAGAAACAACCCTAAACCCCTAACAACAAACAACACTAACCCCCTAACAACAAACAATCCTAACCAAACAACAAAAAACCCTAACCCACTAACAACAAACAACACTAACACCCTAACAACAAACAACCCTAACCCCCTAACAACAAACAACACTAACACCCTAACAACAAACAACCCTAACCCCCTAACAACAAATAGCACTAACCCCCTAACAACAAACAACCCTAAACCCCTAACATCAAAGAACACTAAAACCCTAACAACAAACAACCCTAACCCCCTAACAACAAACACTAACCCCCAAACAACAAACAACCCTAACCCCTGAAAACCAAAAACACTAACCCACTAACAACAAACAACCCTAACCCACTAACAACAAACAACCCTAACACCCTAACAACAAACAACACTAAACCCCTAACAACAAACAACCCTAAACCCCTAACATCAAACAACACTAACCCCCTAACAACACAAAACACTAACACCCTAACAACAAACAACACTAACACCCTAACAACAAAAACAACTAAACCCCAACAAGAAACAACCCTAAACCCCTAACAACAAACACTAACCCCCGAACAACAAACAACACTAAACCCCTAACAAGAAACTAACCTAACCCCGTAACAACAAACAACACTAACCTCCTAACAACAAAAAACCCTAAGCCGCTAACAACAAACACCCCTAAACCCCTAAAAACAAACAGTCCTAACCCCCTAACAACCTACAACACTAACCCCCTAACCACAAACAGCACAAACCCCGTAAGAACAAACAACACTAACCCCCTAACAAGAGTCCTAACCACCTAAAAACAAACAACACTAACCCCCTAAAAAGAAACAACAATAAACCCCTAAAAACAAACAACACTCATCCCCTAAGAACAAACAACACTAACCCTCTAACAACAAAAAACACTAACCCCTAAGAACAAAAACACTAACCCCCTAACAACAAACAACACTAACCCCCTAACAACAAACAACCCTAAATCCCTAACACCAAAGAACACTAACACCCTAACAACAAACAACCCTAACCCCCGAACAAACACTAACCCCCAAACAAAAAACAACCCTAACCCCTGAAAACCAAAAACACTAACCCACTAACAACAAACAACCCTAACCCACTAAAAACAAAAAACCCTAACACCCTAACAGCAAACAACACTAACCCCCTAACAACAAACAACCCTAAACCCCTAACATCAAACAACTCTAACCCCCCAACAACACAAAACACTAACACCCTAACAACAAACAACACTAACACCCTAACAACAAAAACCACTAAACCCCAACAAGAAACAACCCTGAACCCGTAACAACAAACACTAACCCCCGAACAACAAACAACACTAAACCCCTAACAAGAAACTAACCTAACCCCGTAACAACAAACACTAACCTCCTAACAACAAACAACCCTAACCCCTAAGAACAAACAACACTAACGCCCTAAGAACAAACAACACTAACCCCAGCAACGAACAATACTAACCCCCTAACAACACAGAACCTAACCCCTTATCAACAAACAACCCTAACCCACTAACAACAAACAACCCTAACACCCTAACAACAAACAACACTAACACCCTAACAACAAACAACCCTAAACCCATAACATCAAAGAACACTAAAACCCTAACAACAAACAACCCTAACCCCCTAACAACAAACACTAACCCCCAAACAACAAACAACCCTAACCCCTAAAAACCAAAAACACTAACCCACTAACAACAAACAACCGTAACCCACAAACAACAAACAACCCTAACCCCCTAACAACAAACAACCCTAAACCCCTAACATCAAACAACACTAACCCGATAACAACACAAAACACTAACACCCTAACAACAAACAACACTAACACCCTAACAACAAAAACCACTAAACCCCAACAAGAAACAACCCTGAACCCCTAACAACAAACAACACTAACCCCCTAACAACAAACAACCCTAACCAAACAACAAAAAACCCTAACCCACGAACAACAAACAACACTAACACCCTAACAACAAACAACACTAACACCCTAACAACAAACAACCCTAAACCCCTAACATCAAAGAACACTAAAACCCTAACAACAAACAACCCTAACCCCCTAACAACAAACACTAACCCCCAAACAACAAACAACCCTAACCCCTGAAAACCAAAAACACTAACCCACTAACAACAAACAACCCTAACCCACTAACAACAAACAATCCTAACACCCTAACAACAAACAACACTAAACCCCTAACAACAAACAACCCTAAACCCCTAACATCAAACAACACTAACCCACTAACAAAAAACAACCCTAACACCCTAACAACAAACAACACTAAACAACTAACAACAAACAACCCTAAACCCCTAACATCAAACAACACTAAGCCCCTAACAACACAAAACACTAACACCCTAACAACAAACAACACTAACACCCTATCAACAAAAACAACTAAACCCCAACAAGAAACAACCCTAAACCCCTAACAACAAACACTAACCCCCTAACAACAAACAACACTAAACCCCTAACAAGAAACTAACCTAACCCCGTAACAACAAACAACACTAACCTCCTAACAACAAACAACCCTAACCCCCTAACAACAAACACCCCTAAACCCCTAACAACAAACAATCCTAACCCCCTAACAACCTACAACACTAACCCCCTAACCACAAACAGCACAAACCCCGTAAAAACAAACAACACTAACCCCCTAACAAGAGTCCTAACCACCTAAAAACAAACAACACTAACCCCCTAAAAAGAAACAACAATAAACCCCTAAAAACAAACAACACTCATCCCCTAAGAACAAACAACACTAACCCTCTAACAACAAACAACACTAACCCCTAAGAACAAAAACACTAACCCCCTAACAACAAACAACACTAACACCCTAAAAACAAACAACCCTAAAACCCTAAAAACAAACAACACTGAACCCCTAAAAACAAACAACACTAAGCCAATAACAACAAACAGCACTAACCCACTAACAACAAAAAACACTAACCCGCTAACAACATCCAACAGTAACGCCCTAACCACAAACAACACTAACCCCCTAAAAACAAACAATCCTAACCCCCTAACAACAAACAACACTCACCCCTAAAAAACAAACAACCCTAAAACCTTAAAAGCAAACAACACTGAACCCCTAAAAACAAACAACACGAAGCCCCTAACAACAAACAACAGTAACACCCGAACAACAAACACCACTAAACCCCAACAAGAAACAACCCTAAGCCCCTAACAACAAACAACACTAACCCCCTAACAAGAAACAACCCTAAACCCCTAACAACAAACAACACTAACCCCCTAACAACAAAAAACACTAACACCCTAACAACAACCAACCCTAACCCCTAAGAACAAACAACACTAACGCCCTAAGAACAAACAACACTAACCCCCAGCAACGAACAATACTAACCCCCTAACAACACAAAACCTAACCCCTTATCAACAAACAACCCTAACCCACTAACAACAAACAACCCTAACACCCTAACAACAAACAACACTAACCCCCTAACAACAAACAACCCTAAACCCCTAACATCAAAGAACACTAACACCCTAACAACAAACAACCCTAACCCCCTAACAACAAACACGAACCCCCAAACAACAAACAACCCTAACCCTTAAAACCAAAAACACTAACCCACTAACAACAAAAAACCCTAACCCACTAACAACAAACAACTCTAACCCCCAACAACAAACAACCCTACAACCCTAACATCAAACAACACTATCCCCCTAACAACACAAAACACTAACACCCTCACAAAAAACAACACTAACACCCTAACAACAAAAACCACTAAACCCCAACAAGAAACAACCCTAAACCCCTAACAACAAACACTAACCCCCTAACAACAAACAACACTAAACCCCTAACAAGAAACTACCCTAACCCCGTAACAACAAACAACACTAACCCCGTAACAACAAAAAACCCTAACCCCCAAACAACAAACAACCCTAACCCCCTAACAACAAACAATCCTAACCCCCGAACAACCAACAACACTAACCCCCTAACCACAATAAACACTAACACCCTAACAACAAAAACCACTAAACCCCAACAAGAAACAACCCTAAACCCCTAACAACAAACAACACTAACCCCCTAACAACAAACAGCCCTAACCAAACAACAAACAACCCTAACCCACTAAGAACAAACAACACTAACACCTAACAACAAACAACCCTAACCCCCTAACAACAAACAACAGTAACACCCTAACCAGAAACAACCCTAACCCCCTAACAACAAACAACACTAACCCCCTAACAACAAACAACCCTAAATCCCTAACACCAAAGAACACTAACACCCTAACAACAAACAACCCTAACCCCCTAACAACAAACACTAACCCCCAAACAACAAACAACCCTAACCCCTGAAAACCAAAAACACTAACCCACTATCAACAAACAACCCTAACCCACTAAAAACAAAAAACCCTAACACCCTAACAGCAAACAACACTAACCCCCTAACAACAAACAACCCTAAACCCCTAACATCAAACAACTCTAACCCCCCAACAACACAAAACACTAAAACCCTAACAACAAACAACACTAACACCCTAACAACAAAAACCACTAAACCCCAACAAGAAACAACCCTGAACCCGTAACAACAAACACTAACCCCCGAACAACAAACAACACTAAACCCCTAACAAGAAACTAACCTAACCCCGTAACAACAAACACTAACCTCCTAACAAACAACCCTAACCCCTAAGAACAAACAACACTAACGCCCTAAGAACAAACAACACTAACCCCCAGCAACGAACAATACTAACCCCCTAACAACACAGAACCTAACCCCTTATCAACAAACAACCCTAACCCACTAACAACAAACAACCCTAACACCCTAACAACAAACAACACTAACCCCCTAACAACAAACAACCCTAAACCCATAACATCAAAGAACACTAACACCCTAACAAGAAACAACCCTAGCCCCCTAACAACAAACACTAACCCCCAAACAACAAACAACCCTAACCCCTAAAAACCAAAAACACTAACCCACTAACAACAAACAACCGTAACCCACAAACAACAAACAACCCTAACCCCCTAACAACAAACAACCCTAAACCCCTAACATCAAACAACACTAACCCCATAACAACACAAAACACTAACACCCTAACAACAAACAACACTAACACCCTAACAACAAAAACCACTAAACCCCAACAAGAAACAACCCTGAACCCCTAACAACAAACAACACTAACCCCCTAACAACAAACAACCCTAACCAAACAACAAAAAACCCTAACCCACGAACAACAAACAACACTAACACCCTAACAACAAACAACACTAACACCCTAACAACAAACAACCCTAAACCCCTAACATCAAAGAACACTAAAACCCTAACAACAAACAACCCTAACCCCCTAACAACAAACACTAACCCTCAAACAACAAAAAACCCTAACCCCTGAAAACCAAAAACACTAACCCACTAACAACAAACAACCCTAACCCACTAACAACAAACAATCCTAACACCCTAACAACAAACAACACTAAACCCCTAACAACAAACAACCCTAAACCCCTAACATCAAACAACACTAACCCACTAACAAAAAACAACCCTAACACCCTAACAACAAACAACACTAAACAACTAACAACAAACAACCCTAAACCCCTAACATCAAACAACACTAACCCCCTAACAACACAAAACACTAACACCCTAACAACAAACAACACTAACACCCTAACAACAAAAACAACTAAACCCCAACAAGAAACAACCCTAAACCCCTAACAACAAACACTAACCCCCTAACAACAAACAACACTAAACCCCTAACAAGAAACTAACCTAACCCCGTAACAACAAACAACACTAACCTCCTAACAACAAACAACCCTAACCCCCTAACAACAAACACCCCTAAACCCCTAACAACAAACAATCCTAACCCCCTAACAACCTACAACACTAACCCCCTAACCACAAACAGCACAAACCCCGTAAAAACAAACAACACTAACCCCCTAACAAGAGTCCTAACCACCTAAAAACAAACAACACTAACCCCCTAAAAAGAAACAACAATAAACCCCTAAAAACAAACAACACTCATCCCCTAAGAACAAACAACACTAACCCTCTAACAACAAACAACACTAACCCCTAAGAACAAAAACACTAACCCCCTAACAACAAACAACACTAACACCCTAAAAACAAACAACCCTAAAACCCTAAAAACAAACAACACTGAACCCCTAAAAACAAACAACACTAAGCCAATAACAACAAACAGCACTAACCCACTAACAACAAAAAACACTAACCCGCTAACAACATCCAACAGTAACGCCCTAACCACAAACAACACTAACCCCCTAAAAACAAACAATCCTAACCCCCTAACAACAAACAACACTCACCCCTAAAAAACAAACAACCCTAAAACCTTAAAAGCAAACAACACTGAACCCCTAAAAACAAACAACACGAAGCCCCTAACAACAAACAACAGTAACACCCGAACAACAAACACCACTAAACCCCAACAAGAAACAACCCTAAGCCCCTAACAACAAACAACACTAACCCCCTAACAAGAAACAACCCTAAACCCCTAACAACAAACAACACTAACCCCCTAACAACAAAAAACACTAACACCCTAACAACAACCAACCCTAACCCCTAAGAACAAACAACACTAACGCCCTAAGAACAAACAACACTAACCCCCAGCAACGAACAATACTAACCCCCTAACAACACAAAACCTAACCCCTTATCAACAAACAACCCTAACCCACTAACAACAAACAACCCTAACACCCTAACAACAAACAACACTAACCCCCTAACAACAAACAACCCTAAACCCCTAACATCAAAGAACACTAACACCCTAACAACAAACAACCCTAACCCCCTAACAACAAACACGAACCCCCAAACAACAAACAACCCTAACCCTTAAAACCAAAAACACTAACCCACTAACAACAAAAAACCCTAACCCACTAACAACAAACAACTCTAACCCCCAACAACAAACAACCCTACAACCCTAACATCAAACAACACTATCCCCCTAACAACACAAAACACTAACACCCTCACAAAAAACAACACTAACACCCTAACAACAAAAACCACTAAACCCCAACAAGAAACAACCCTAAACCCCTAACAACAAACACTAACCCCCTAACAACAAACAACACTAAACCCCTAACAAGAAACTACCCTAACCCCGTAACAACAAACAACACTAACCCCGTAACAACAAAAAACCCTAACCCCCAAACAACAAACAACCCTAACCCCCTAACAACAAACAATCCTAACCCCCGAACAACCAACAACACTAACCCCCTAACCACAATAAACACTAACACCCTAACAACAAAAACCACTAAACCCCAACAAGAAACAACCCTAAACCCCTAACAACAAACAACACTAACCCCCTAACAACAAACAGCCCTAACCAAACAACAAACAACCCTAACCCACTAAGAACAAACAACACTAACACCTAACAACAAACAACCCTAACCCCCTAACAACAAACAACAGTAACACCCTAACCAGAAACAACCCTAACCCCCTAACAACAAACAACACTAACCCCCTAACAACAAACAACCCTAAATCCCTAACACCAAAGAACACTAACACCCTAACAACAAACAACCCTAACCCCCTAACAACAAACACTAACCCCCAAACAACAAACAACCCTAACCCCTGAAAACCAAAAACACTAACCCACTATCAACAAACAACCCTAACCCACTAAAAACAAAAAACCCTAACACCCTAACAGCAAACAACACTAACCCCCTAACAACAAACAACCCTAAACCCCTAACATCAAACAACTCTAACCCCCCAACAACACAAAACACTAACACCCTAACAACAAACAACACTAACACCCTAACAACAAAAACCACTAAACCCCAACAAGAAACAACCCTGAACCCGTAACAACAAACACTAACCCCCGAACAACAAACAACACTAAACCCCTAACAAGAAACTAACCTAACCCCGTAACAACAAACACTAACCTCCTAACAAACAACCCTAACCCCTAAGAACAAACAACACTAACGCCCTAAGAACAAACAACACTAACCCCCAGCAACGAACAATACTAACCCCCTAACAACACAGAACCTAACCCCTTATCAACAAACAACCCTAACCCACTAACAACAAACAACCCTAACACCCTAACAACAAACAACACTAACCCCCTAACAACAAACAACCCTAAACCCATAACATCAAAGAACACTAACACCCTAACAAGAAACAACCCTAGCCCCCTAACAACAAACACTAACCCCCAAACAACAAACAACCCTAACCCCTAAAAACCAAAAACACTAACCCACTAACAACAAACAACCGTAACCCACAAACAACAAACAACCCTAACCCCCTAACAACAAACAACCCTAAACCCCTAACATCAAACAACACTAACCCCATAACAACACAAAACACTAACACCCTAACAACAAACAACACTAACACCCTAACAACAAAAACCACTAAACCCCAACAAGAAACAACCCTGAACCCCTAACAACAAACAACACTAACCCCCTAACAACAAACAACCCTAACCAAACAACAAAAAACCCTAACCCACGAACAACAAACAACACTAACACCCTAACAACAAACAACACTAACACCCTAACAACAAACAACCCTAAACCCCTAACATCAAAGAACACTAAAACCCTAACAACAAACAACCCTAACCCCCTAACAACAAACACTAACCCTCAAACAACAAAAAACCCTAACCCCTGAAAACCAAAAACACTAACCCACTAACAACAAACAACCCTAACCCACTAACAACAAACAATCCTAACACCCTAACAACAAACAACACTAAACCCCTAACAACAAACAACCCTAAACCCCTAACATCAAACAACACTAACCCACTAACAAAAAACAACCCTAACACCCTAACAACAAACAACACTAAACAACTAACAACAAACAACCCTAAACCCCTAACATCAAACAACACTAACCCCCTAACAACACAAAACACTAACACCCTAACAACAAACAACACTAACACCCTAACAACAAAAACAACTAAACCCCAACAAGAAACAACCCTAAACCCCTAACAACAAACACTAACCCCCTAACAACAAACAACACTAAACCCCTAACAAGAAACTAACCTAACCCCGTAACAACAAACAACACTAACCTCCTAACAACAAACAACCCTAACCCCCTAACAACAAACACCCCTAAACCCCTAACAACAAACAATCCTAACCCCCTAACAACCTACAACACTAACCCCCTAACCACAAACAGCACAAACCCCGTAAGAACAAACAACACTAACCCCCTAACAAGAGTCCTAACCACCTAAAAACAAACAACACTAACCCCCTAAAAAGAAACAACAATAAACCCCTAAAAACAAACAACACTCATCCCCTAAGAACAAACAACACTAACCCTCTAACAACAAACAACACTAACCCCTAAGAACAAAAACACTAACCCCCTAACAACAAACAACACTAACACCCTAAAAACAAACAACCCTAAAACCCTAAAAACAAACAACACTGAACCCCTAAAAACAAACAACACTAAGCCAATAACAACAAACATCACTAACCCACTAACAACAAAAAACACTAACCCGCTAACAACATCCAACAGTAACGCCCTAACCACAAACAACACTAACCCCCTAAAAACAAACAATCCTAACCCCCTAACAACAAACAACACTCACCCCTAAAAAACAAACAACCCTAAAACCTTAAAAGCAAACAACACTGAACCCCTAAAAACAAACAACACTAAGCCCCTAACAACAAACAACAGTAACACCCGAACAACAAACACCACTAAACCCCAACAAGAAACAACCCTAAGCCCCTAACAACAAACAACACTAACCCCCTAACAAGAAACAACCCTAAACCCCTAACAACAAACAACACTAACCCCCTAACAACAAAAAACACTAACACCCTAACAACAACCAACCCTAACCCCTAAGAACAAACAACACTAACGCCCTAAGAACAAACAACACTAACCCCCAGCAACGAACAATACTAACCCCCTAACAACACAAAACCTAACCCCTTATCAACAAACAACCCTAACCCACTAACAACAAACAACCCTAACACCCTAACAACAAACAACACTAACCCCCTAACAACAAACAACCCTAACCAAACAACAAAAAACCCTAACCCACGAACAACAAACAACACTAACACCCTAACAACAAACAACACTAACACCCTAACAACAAACAACCCTAAACCCCTAACATCAAAGAACACTAAAACCCTAACAACAAACAACCCTAACCCCCTAACAACAAACACTAACCCTCAAACAACAAAAAACCCTAACCCCTGAAAACCAAAAACACTAACCCACTAACAACAAACAACCCTAACCCACTAACAACAAACAATCCTAACACCCTAACAACAAACAACACTAAACCCCTAACAACAAACAACCCTAAACCCCTAACATCAAACAACACTAACCCACTAACAAAAAACAACCCTAACACCCTAACAACAAACAACACTAAACAACTAACAACAAACAACCCTAAACCCCTAACATCAAACAACACTAACCCCCTAACAACACAAAACACTAACACCCTAACAACAAACAACACTAACACCCTAACAACAAAAACAACTAAACCCCAACAAGAAACAACCCTAAACCCCTAACAACAAACACTAACCCCCTAACAACAAACAACACTAAACCCCTAACAAGAAACTAACCTAACCCCGTAACAACAAACAACACTAACCTCCTAACAACAAACAACCCTAACCCCCTAACAACAAACACCCCTAAACCCCTAACAACAAACAATCCTAACCCCCTAACAACCTACAACACTAACCCCCTAACCACAAACAGCACAAACCCCGTAAGAACAAACAACACTAACCCCCTAACAAGAGTCCTAACCACCTAAAAACAAACAACACTAACCCCCTAAAAAGAAACAACAATAAACCCCTAAAAACAAACAACACTCATCCCCTAAGAACAAACAACACTAACCCTCTAACAACAAACAACACTAACCCCTAAGAACAAAAACACTAACCCCCTAACAACAAACAACACTAACACCCTAAAAACAAACAACCCTAAAACCCTAAAAACAAACAACACTGAACCCCTAAAAACAAACAACACTAAGCCAATAACAACAAACATCACTAACCCACTAACAACAAAAAACACTAACCCGCTAACAACATCCAACAGTAACGCCCTAACCACAAACAACACTAACCCCCTAAAAACAAACAATCCTAACCCCCTAACAACAAACAACACTCACCCCTAAAAAACAAACAACCCTAAAACCTTAAAAGCAAACAACACTGAACCCCTAAAAACAAACAACACTAAGCCCCTAACAACAAACAACAGTAACACCCGAACAACAAACACCACTAAACCCCAACAAGAAACAACCCTAAGCCCCTAACAACAAACAACACTAACCCCCTAACAAGAAACAACCCTAAACCCCTAACAACAAACAACACTAACCCCCTAACAACAAAAAACACTAACACCCTAACAACAACCAACCCTAACCCCTAAGAACAAACAACACTAACGCCCTAAGAACAAACAACACTAACCCCCAGCAACGAACAATACTAACCCCCTAACAACACAAAACCTAACCCCTTATCAACAAACAACCCTAACCCACTAACAACAAACAACCCTAACACCCTAACAACAAACAACACTAACCCCCTAACAACAAACAACCCTAAACCCCTAACATCAAAGAACACTAACACCCTAACAACAAACAACCCTAGCCCCCTAACAACAAACACGAACCCCCAAACAACAAACAACCCTAACCCCTTAAAACCAAAAACACTAACCCACTAACAACAAACAACCCTAACCCACTAACAACAAACAACTCTAACCCCCTAACAACAAACAACCCTACACCCCTAACATCAAACAACACTATCCCCCTAACAACACAAAACACTAACAGCCTCACAAAAAACAACACTAACACCCTAACAACAAAAACCACTAAACCCCAACAAGAAACAACCCTAAACCCCTAACAAAAAACACTAACCCCCAACAACAAACAACCCTAAACCCCTAACAAGAAACTACCCTAACCCCGTAACAACAAACAACACTAACACCCTAACAACAAACAACCCTAACCCCCAAACAACAAACAACCCTATCCCCCTAACAACAAACAATCCTAACCCCCAAACAACCAACAACACTAACCCCCTAACCACAATAAACACTAACACTCTAACAACAAAAACCACTAAACCCCAACAAGAAACAACCCTAAACCCCTAACAACAAACAACACTAACCCCCTAACAACAAACAACCCTAACCAAACAACAAAAACCCTAACCCACTAACAACAAACAACACTAACACCCTAACAACAAACAACCCTAAACCCCTAACATCAAAGAACACTAACACCTAACAACAAACAACCCTAACCCCCTAACAACAAACACTAACCCCCAAACAACAAACAACCCTAACCCCTAAAAACCAAAAACACTAACCCACTAACAACAAACAACCCTAAACCACTAACAACAAACAACCCTAACACCCTAACAACAAACAACACTAACCACCTAACAACAAACAACCCTAAACCCCTAACATCAAACAACACTAACCCCCTAACAACACAAAACACTAACACCCTAACAACAGACAACCCTAACCCCCTAACAACAAACACTAACCCCCAAACAACAAACAACCCTAACCCCTAAAAACCAAAAACACTAACCCACTAACAACAAACAACCCTAAACCACTAACAACAAACAACCCTAACACCCTAACAACAAACAACACTAACCCCCTAACAACAAACAACCCTAAACCCCTAACATCAAACAACACTAACCCCCTAACAACACAAAACACTAACACCCTAACAACAAACACACTAACCCGCTAACAACAAACAACACTAACCCCCTAACAACAAACAACCCTAAACCCTAACATCAAACAACACTAACCCCCTAAGAACACAAAACATTAACACCCTAACAACAAACAACACTAACAGCCTAACAACAAAAACCACTAAACCCCAACAAGAAACAACCCCAAACCCCTAACAACAAACACTAACCCCCTAACAACAAACAACACTAAACCCCTAACAAGAAATTACCCTAACCCCGTAATAACAAACAACACTAACCCCGTAACAACAAACAACCCTAACCCCCTAACAAGAAACAACCCTAAACCCCTAACAACAACAACACTAACCCCCTAACAACAAACAACACTGACACCCTAACAACAACCAACCCTAACCCCTAAGAACAAACAACATTAAAGCCCTAAGAACAAACAACACTAACCCCCAGCAACGAACAATACTAACCCTCAGCAACACAAAACCTAACCCCTTATCAACAAACAACCCTAACCCACTAACAACAAACAACCCTAACACCCTAACAACAAACACTAAACCCCTAACAAGAAACTACCCTAACCCCGTAACAACAAACAACAATAACCCTGTAACAACAAACAACCCTAACCCCCAAACAACAAACAACCCTAACCCCCTAAGAACAAACAATCCTAACCCCCGAACAACCAACAACACTAACCCCCTAACCACAGTAAACACTAACACCCTAACAACAAAAACCACTAAACCCCAACAAGAAACAACCCTAAACCCCTAACAACAGACAACACTAACCCCCTAACAACAAACAATCCTAACCAAACAACAAAAAACCCTAACCCACTAACAACAAACAACACTAACACCCTAACAACAAACAACCCTAACCCCCTAACAACAAACAACACTAACACCCTAACAACAAACAACCCTAACCCCCTAACAACAAATAGCACTAACCCCCTAACAACAAACAACCCTAAACCCCTAACGTCAAAGAACACTAAAACCCTAACAACAAACAACCCTAACCCCCTAACAACAAACACTAACCCCCAAACAACAAACAACCCTAACCCCTGAAAACCAAAAACACTAACCCACTAACAACAAACAACCCTAACCCACTAACAACAAACAACCCTAACACCCTAACAACAAACAACACTAAACCCCTAACAACAAACAACCCTAAACCCCTAACATCAAACAACACTAACCCCCTAACAACACAAAACACTAACACCCTAACAACAAACAACACTAACACCCTAACAACAAAAACAACTAAACCCCTACAAGAAACAACCCTAAACCCCTAACAACAAACACTAACCCCCGAACAACAAACAACACTAAACCCCTAACAAGAAACTAACCTAACCCCGTAACAACAAACAACACTAACCTCCTAACAACAAACAAACCTAACCCCCTAACAACAAACACCCCTAAACCCCTAACAACAAACAGTCCTAACCCCCTAACAACCTACAACACTAACTCCCTAACCACAAACAGCACAAACCCCGTAAGAACAAACAACACTAACCCCCTAAGAAGAGTCCTAACCACCTAAAAACAAACAACACTAACCCCCTAAAAAGAAACAACAATAAACCCCTAAAAACAAACAACACTCATCCCCTAAGAACAAAAAACACTAACCCTCTAACAACAAACAACACTAACCCCTAAGAACAAAAACACTAACCCCCTAACAACAAACAACACTAACCCCCTAAAAACAAACAACCCTAAAACCCTAAAAACAAACAACACTGAACCCCTAAAAACAAACAACACTAAGCCAATAACAACAAACATCACTAACCCACTAACAACAAAAAACACTAACCCGCTAACAACATCCAACAGTAACGCCCTAACCACAAACAACACTAACCCCCTAAAAACAAACAATCCTAACCCCCTAACAACAAACAACACTCACCCCTAAAAAACAAACAACCCTAAAACCTTAAAAGCAAACAACACTGAACCCCTAAAAACAAACAACACTAAGCCCCTAACAACAAACAACAGTAACACCCGAACAACAAACACCACTAAACCCCAACAAGAAACAACCCTAAGCCCCTAACAACAAACAACACTAACCCCCAACAAGAAACAACCCTAAACCCCTAACAACAAACAACACTAACCCCCTAACAACAAAAAACACTAACACCCTAAAAACAACCAACCCTAACCCCTAAGAACAAACAACACTAACGCCCTAAGAACAAACAACACTAACCCCCAGCAACGAACAATACTAACCCCCTAACAACACAAAACCTAACCCCTTATCAACAAACAACCCTAACCCACTAACAACAAACAACCCTAACACCCTAACAACAAACAACACTAACCCCCTAACAACAAACAACCCTAAACCCCTAACATCAAAGAACACTAACACCCTAACAACAAACAACCCTAACCCCCTAACAACAAACACTAACCCCCTAACAACAAACAACACTAAACCCCTAACAAGAAACTACCCTAACCCCGTAACAACAAACAACACTAACCCCGTAACAACAAACAACCCTAACCCCCAAACAACAAACAACCCTAACCCCCTAACAACAAACAATCCTAACCCCCGAACAACCAACCACACTAACCCCCTAACCACAATAAACACTAACACCCTAACAACAAAAACCACTAAACCCCAACAAGAAACAACCCTAAACCCCTAACAACAAACAACACTAACCCCCTAACAACAAACAGCCCTAACCAAACAACAAACAACCCTAACCCACTAAGAACAAACAACACTAACACCTAACAACAAACAACCCTAACCCCCTAACAACAAACAACAGTAACACCCTAACCAGAAACAACCCTAACCCCCTAACAACAAACAACACTAACCCCCTAACAACAAACAACCCTAAATCCCTAACACCAAAGAACACTAACACCCTAACAACAAACAACCCTAACCCCCTAACAACAAACACTAACCCCCAAACAACAAACAACCCTAACCCCTGAAAACCAAAAACACTAACCCACTAACAACAAACAACCCTAACCCACTAAAAACAAAAAACCCTAACACCCTAACAGCAAACAACACTAACCCCCTAACAACAAACAACCCTAAACCCCTAACATCAAACAACTCTAACCCCCCAACAACACAAAACACTAACACCCTAACAACAAACAACACTAACACCCTAACAACAAAAACCACTAAACCCCAACAAGAAACAACCCTGAACCCGTAACAACAAACACTAACCCCCGAACAACAAACAACACTAAACCCCTAACAAGAAACTCACCTAACCCCGTAACAACAAACACTAACCTCCTAACAACAAACAACCCTAACCCCTAAGAACAAACAACACTAACGCCCTAAGAACAAACAACACTAACCCCCAGCAACGAACAATACTAACCCCCTAACAACACAGAACCTAACCCCTTATCAACAAACAACCCTAACCCACTAACAACAAACAACCCTAACACCCTAACAACAAACAACACTAACCCCCTAACAACAAACAACCCTAAACCCATAACATCAAAGAACACTAACACCCTAACAAGAAACAACCCTAGCCCCCTAACAACAAACACTAACCCCCAAACAACAAACAACCCTAACCCCTAAAAACCAAAAACACTAACCCACTAACAACAAACAACCGCAACCCACAAACAACAAACAACCCTAACCCCCTAACAACAAACAACCCTAAACCCCTAACATCAAACAACACTAACCCCATAACAACACAAAACACTAACACCCTAACAACAAAAACCACTAAACCCCAACAAGAAACAACCCTAAACCCCTAACAACAAACACTAACCCCCTAACAACAAACAACACTAAACCCCTAACAAGAAACTAACCTAACCCCGTAACAACAAACAACACTAACCTCCTAACAACAAACAACCCTAACCCCCTAACAACAAACACCCCTAAACCCCTAACAACAAACAATCCTAACCCCCTAACAACCTACAACACTAACCCCCTAACCACAAACAGCACAAACCCCGTAAGAACAAACAACACTAACCCCCTAACAAGAGTCCTAACCACCTAAATAAAAACAAACAACACTAACCCCCTAAAAAGAAACAACAATAAACCCCTAAAAACAAACAACACTCATCCCCTAAGAACAAACAACACTAACCCTCTAACAACAAACAACACTAACCCCTAAGAACAAAAACACTAACCCCCTAACAACAAACAACACTAACACCCTAAAAACAAACAACCCTAAAACCCTAAAAACAAACAACACTGAACCCCTAAAAACAAACAACACTAAGCCAATAACAACAAACATCACTAACCCACTAACAACAAAAAACACTAACCCGCTAACAACATCCAACAGTAACGCCCTAACCACAAACAACACTAACCCCCTAAAAACAAACAATCCTAACCCCCTAACAACAAACAACACTCACCCCTAAAAAACAAACAACCCTAAAACCTTAAAAGCAAACAACACTGAACCCCTAAAAACAAACAACACTAAGCCCCTAACAACAAACAACAGTAACACCCGAACAACAAACACCACTAAACCCCAACAAGAAACAACCCTAAGCCCCTAACAACAAACAACACTAACCCCCTAACAACAAAAAACACTAACACCCTAACAACCAACCCTAACCCCTAAGAACAAACAACACTAACGCCCTAAGAACAAACAACACTAACCCCCAGCAACGAACAATACTAACCCCCTAACAACACAAAACCTAACCCCTTATCAACAAACAACCCTAACCCACTAACAACAAACAACCCTAACACCCTAACAACAAACAACACTAACCCCCTAACAACAAACAACCCTAAACCCCTAACATCAAAGAACACTAACACCCTAACAACAAACAACCCTAGCCCCCTAACAACAAACACGAACCCCCAAACAACAAACAACCCTAACCCCTTAAAACCAAAAACACTAACCCACTAACAACAAACAACCCTAACCCACTAACAACAAACAACTCTAACCCCCTAACAACAAACAACCCTACACCCCTAACATCAAACAACACTATCCCCCTAACAACACAAAACACTAACAGCCTCACAAAAAACAACACTAACACCCTAACAACAAAAACCACTAAACCCCAACAAGAAACAACCCTAAACCCCTAACAAAAAACACTAACCCCCTAACAACAAACAACCCTAAACCCCTAACAAGAAACTACCCTAACCCCGTAACAACAAACAACACTAACACCCTAACAACAAACAACCCTAACCCCCAAACAACAAACAACCCTAACCCCCTAACAACAAACAATCCTAACCCCCAAACAACCAACAACACTAACCCCCTAACCACAATAAACACTAACACTCTAACAACAAAAACCACTAAACCCCAACAAGAAACAACCCTAAACCCCTAACAACAAACAACACTAACCCCCTAACAACAAACAACCCTAACCAAACAACAAAAACCCTAACCCACTAACAACAAACAACACTAACACCCTAACAACAAACAACCCTAAACCCCTAACATCAAAGAACACTAACACCTAACAACAAACAACCCTAACCCCCTAACAACAAACACTAACCCCCAAACAACAAACAACCCTAACCCCTAAAAACCAAAAACACTAACCCACTAACAACAAACAACCCTAAACCACTAACAACAAACAACCCTAACACCCTAACAACAAACAACACTAACCAGCTAACAACAAACAACCCTAAACCCCTAACATCAAACAACACTAACCCCCTAACAACACAAAACACTAACACCCTAACAACAGACAACCCTAACCCCCTAACAACAAACACTAACCCCCGAACAACAAACAACCCTAACCCCTAAAAACCAAAAACACTAACCCACTAACAACAAACAACCCTAAACCACTAACAACAAACAACCCTAACACCCTAACAACAAACAACACTAACCCCGTAACAACAAACAACCCTAAACCACTAACATCAAACAACACTAACCCCCTAACGACACAAAACACTAACACCCTAACAACAAACACACTCACCCCCTAACAACAAACAACACTAACCCCCTAACAACAAACAACCCTAAACCCCTAACATCAAACAACACTAACCCCCTAAGAACACAAAACATTAACACCCTAACAACAAACAACACTAACAGCCTAACAACAAAAACCACTAAACCCCAACAAGAAACAACCCCAAACCCCTAACAACAAACACTAACCCCCTAACAACAAACAACACTAAACCCCTAACAAGAAATTACCCTAACCCCGTAATAACAAACAACACTAACCCCGTAACAACAAACAACCCTAACCCCCTAACAAGAAACAACCCTAAACCCCTAACAACAACAACACTAACCCCCTAACAACAAACAACACTGACACGCTAACAACAACCAACCCTAACCCCTAAGAACAAACAACATTAAAGCCCTAAGAACAAACAACACTAACCCCCAGCAACGAACAATACTAACCCTCAGCAACACAAAACCTAACCCCTTATCAACAAACAACCCTAACCCACTAACAACAAACAACCCTAACACCCTAACAACAAACACTAAACCCCTAACAAGAAACTACCCTAACCCCGTAACAACAAACAACAATAACCCTGTAACAACAAACAACCCTAACCCCCAAACAACAAACAACCCTAACCCCCTAAGAACAAACAATCCTAACCCCCGAACAACCAACAACACTAACCCCCTAACCACAGTAAACACTAACACCCTAACAACAAAAACCACTAAACCCCAACAAGAAACAACCCTAAACCCCTAACAACAGACAACACTAACCCCCTAACAACAAACAATCCTAACCAAACAACAAAAAACCCTAACCCACTAACAACAAACAACACTAACACCCTAACAACAAACAACCCTAACCCCCTAACAACAAACAACACTAACACCCTAACAACAAACAACCCTAACCCCCTAACAACAAATAGCACTAACCCCCTAACAACAAACAACCCTAAACCCCTAACGTCAAAGAACACTAAAACCCTAACAACAAACAACCCTAACCCCCTAACAACAAACACTAACCCCCAAACAACAAACAACCCTAACCCCTGAAAACCAAAAACACTAACCCACTAACAACAAACAACCCTAACCCACTAACAACAAACAACCCTAACACCCTAACAACAAACAACACTAAACCCCTAACAACAAACAACCCTAAACCCCTAACATCAAACAACACTAACCCCCTAACAACACAAAACACTAACACCCTAACAACAAACAACACTAACACCCTAACAACAAAAACAACTAAACCCCTACAAGAAACAACCCTAAACCCCTAACAACAAACACTAACCCCTGAACAACAAACAACACTAAACCCCTAACAAGAAACTAACCTAACCCCGTAACAACAAACAACACTAACCTCCTAACAACAAACAAACCTAACCCCCTAACAACAAACACCCCTAAACCCCTAACAACAAACAGTCCTAACCCCCTAACAACCTACAACACTAACTCCCTAACCACAAACAGCACAAACCCCGTAAGAACAAACAACACTAACCCCCTAAGAAGAGTCCTAACCACCTAAAAACAAACAACACTAACCCCCTAAAAAGAAACAACAATAAACCCCTAAAAACAAACAACACTCATCCCCTAAGAACAAAAAACACTAACCCTCTAACAACAAACAACACTAACCCCTAAGAACAAAAACACTAACCCCCTAACAACAAACAACACTAACCCCCTAAAAACAAACAACCCTAAAACCCTAAAAACAAACAACACTGAACCCCTAAAAACAAACAACACTAAGCCAATAACAACAAACATCACTAACCCACTAACAACAAAAAACACTAACCCGCTAACAACATCCAACAGTAACGCCCTAACCACAAACAACACTAACCCCCTAAAAACAAACAATCCTAACCCCCTAACAACAAACAACACTCACCCCTAAAAAACAAACAACCCTAAAACCTTAAAAGCAAACAACACTGAACCCCTAAAAACAAACAACACTAAGCCCCTAACAACAAACAACAGTAACACCCGAACAACAAACACCACTAAACCCCAACAAGAAACAACCCTAAGCCCCTAACAACAAACAACACTAACCCCCAACAAGAAACAACCCTAAACCCCTAACAACAAACAACACTAACCCCCTAACAACAAAAAACACTAACACCCTAACAACAACCAACCCTAACCCCTAAGAACAAACAACACTAACGCCCTAAGAACAAACAACACTAACCCCCAGCAACGAACAATACTAACCCCCTAACAACACAAAACCTAACCCCTTATCAACAAACAACCCTAACCCACTAACAACAAACAACCCTAACACCCTAACAACAAACAACACTAACCCCCTAACAACAAACAACCCTAAACCCCTAACATCAAAGAACACTAACACCCTAACAACAAAAAACCCTAACCCCCTAACAACAAACACTAACCCCCAAACAACAAACAACCCTAACCCCTAAAAACCAAAAACACTAACCCACTAACAACAAAAAACCCTAACCCACTAACAACAAACAACTCTAACCCCCAACAACAAACAACCCTACAACCCTAACATCAAACAACACTATCCCCCTAACAACACAAAACACTAACACCCTCACAAAAAACAACACTAACACCCTAACAACAAAAACCACTAAACCCCAACAAGAAACAACCCTAAACCCCTAACAACAAACACTAACCCCCTAACAACAAACAACACTAAACCCCTAACAAGAAACTACCCTAACCCCGTAACAACAAACAACACTAACCCCGTAACAACAAACAACCCTAACCCCCAAACAACAAACAACCCTAACCCCCTAACAACAAACAATCCTAACCCCCGAACAACCAACAACACTAACCCCCTAACCACAATAAACACTAACACCCTAACAACAAAAACCACTAAACCCCAACAAGAAACAACCCTAAACCCCTAACAACAAACAACACTAACCCCCTAACAACAAACAACCCTAACCAAACAACAAACAACCCTAACCCACTAAGAACAAACAACACTAACACCTAACAACAAACAACCCTAACCCCCTAACAACAAACAACAGTAACACCCTAACCAGAAACAACCCTAACCCCCTAACAACAAACAACACTAACCCCCTAACAACAAACAACCCTAAATCCCTAACACCAAAGAACATTAACACCCTAACAACAAACAACCCTAACCCCCTAACAACAAACACTAACCCCCAAACAACAAACAACCCTAACCCCTGAAAACCAAAAACACTAACCCACTAACAACAAACAACCCTAACCCACTAAAAACAAAAAACCCTAACACCCTAACAGCAAACAACACTAACCCCCTAACAACAAACAACCCTAAACCCCTAACATCAAACAACTCTAACCCCCCAACAACACAAAACACTAACACCCTAACAACAAACAACACTAACACCCTAACAACAAAAACAACTAAACCCCAACAAGAAACAACCCTGAACCCGTAACAACAAACACTAACCCCCGAACAACAAACAACACTAAACCCCTAACAAGAAACTAACCTAACCCCGTAACAACAAACACTAACCTCCTAACAACAAACAACCCTAACCCCTAAGAACAAACAACACTAACGCCCTAAGAACAAACAACACTAACCCCCAGCAACGAACAATACTAACCCCCTAACAACACAGAACCTAACCCCTTATCAACAAACAACCCTAACCCACTAACAACAAACAACCCTAACACCCTAACAACAAACAACACTAACCCCCTAACAACAAACAACCCTAAACCCATAACATCAAAGAACACTAACACCCTAACAACAAACAACCCTAGCCCCCTAACAACAAACACTAACCCCCAAACAACAAACAACCCTAACCCCTAAAAACCAAAAACACTAACCCACTAACAACAAACAACCGTAACCCACAAACAACAAACAACCCTAACCCCCTAACAACAAACAACCCTAAACCCCTAACATCAAACAGCACTAACCCCATAACAACACAAAACACTAACACCCTAACAACAAACAACACTAACACCCTAACAACAAAAACCACTAAACCCCAACAAGAAACAACCCTGAACCCCTAACAACAAACAACACTAACCCCCTAACAACAAACAACCCTAACCAAACAACAAAAAACCCTAACCCACGAACAACAAACAACACTAACACCCTAACAACAAACAACACTAACACCCTAACAACAAACAACCCTAAACCCCTAACATCAAAGAACACTAAAACCCTAACAACAAACAACCCTAACCCCCTAACAACAAACACTAACCCCCAAACAACAAACAACCCTAACCCCTGAAAACCAAAAACACTAACCCACTAACAACAAACAACCCTAACCCACTAACAACAAACAATCCTAACACCCTAACAACAAACAACACTAAACCCCTAACAACAAACAACCCTAAACCCCTAACATCAAACACTAACCCACTAACAAAAAACAACCCTAACACCCTAACAACAAACAACACTAAACAACTAACAACAAACAACCCTAAACCCCTAACATCAAACAACACTAACCCCCTAACAACACAAAACACTAACACCCTAACAACAAACAACACTAACACCCTAACAACAAAAACAACTAAACCCCAACAAGAAACAACCCTAAACCCCTAACAACAAACACTAACCCCCTAACAACAAACAACACTAAACCCCTAACAAGAAACTAACCTAACCCCGTAACAACAAACAACACTAACCTCCTAACAACAAACAACCCTAACCCCCTAACAACAAACACCCCTAAACCCCTAACAACAAACAATCCTAACCCCCTAACAACCTACAACACTAACCCCCTAACCACAAACAGCACAAACCCCGTAAGAACAAACAACACTAACCCCCTAACAAGAGTCCTAACCACCTAAAAACAAACAACACTAACCCCCTAAAAAGAAACAACAATAAACCCCTAAAAACAAACAACACTCATCCCCTAAGAACAAACAACACTAACCCTCTAACAACAAACAACACTAACCCCTAAGAACAAAAACACTAACCCCCTAACAACAAACAACACTAACACCCTAAAAACAAACAACCCTAAAACCCTAAAAACAAACAACACTGAACCCCTAAAAACAAACAACACTAAGCCAATAACAACAAACATCACTAACCCACTAACAACAAAAAACACTAACCCGCTAACAACATCCAACAGTAACGCCCTAACCACAAACAACACTAACCCCCTAAAAACAAACAATCCTAACCCCCTAACAACAAACAACACTCACCCCTAAAAAACAAACAACCCTAAAACCTTAAAAGCAAACAACACTGAACCCCTAAAAACAAACAACACTAAGCCCCTAACAACAAACAACAGTAACACCCGAACAACAAACACCACTAAACCCCAACAAGAAACAACCCTAAGCCCCTAACAACAAACAACACTAACCCCCTAACAAGAAACAACCCTAAACCCCTAACAACAAACAACACTAACCCCCTAACAACAAAAAACACTAACACCCTAACAACAACCAACCCTAACCCCTAAGAACAAACAACACTAACGCCCTAAGAACAAACAACACTAACCCCCAGCAACGAACAATACTAACCCCCTAACAACACAAAACCTAACCCCTTATCAACAAACAACCCTAACCCACTAACAACAAACAACCCTAACACCCTAACAACAAACAACACTAACCCCCTAACAACAAACAACCCTAAACCCCTAACATCAAAGAACACTAACACCCTAACAACAAACAACCCTAACCCCCTAACAACAAACACGAACCCCCAAACAACAAACAACCCTAACCCCTAAAACCAAAAACACTAACCCACTAACAACAAAAAACCCTAACCCACTAACAACAAACAACTCTAACCCCCAACAACAAACAACCCTACAACCCTAACATCAAACAACACTATCCCCCTAACAACACAAAACACTAACAGCCTCACAAAAAACAACACTAACACCCTAACAACAAAAACCACTAAACCCCAACAAGAAACAACCCTAAACCCCTAACAAAAAACACTAACCCCCAAACAACAAACAACCCTAACCCCCTAACAACAAACAATCCTAACCCCCAAACAACCAACAACACTAACCCCCTAACCACAATAAACACTAACACTCTAACAACAAAAACCACTAAACCCCAACAAGAAACAACCCTAAACCCCTAACAACAAACAACACTAACCCCCAAACAACAAACAACCCTAACCAAACAACAAAAACCCTAACCCACTAACAACAAACAACACAAACACCCTAACAACAAACAACCCTAAACCCCTAACATCAAAGAACACTAACACCTAACAACAAACAACCCTAACCCCCTAACAACAAACACTAACCCCCAAACAACAAAGAACCCTAACCCCTAAAAACCAAAAACACTAACCCACTAACAACAAACAACCCTAAACCACTAACAACAAACAACCCTAACACCCTAACAACAAACAACACTAACCACCTAACAACAAACAACCCTAAACCCCTAACATCAAACAACACTAACCCCCTAACAACACAAAACACTAACACCCTAACAACAGACAACCCTAACCCCCTAACAACAAACACTAACCCCCGAACAACAAACAACCCTAACCCCTAAAAACCAAAAACACTTACCCACTAACAACAAACAACCCTAAACCACTAACAACAAACAACCCTAACACCCTAACAACAAACAACACTAACCCCCTAACAACAAACAACCCTAAACCCCTAACATCAAACAACACTAACACCCTAACAACACAAAACACTAACACCCTAACAACAAACACACTCACCCCCTAACAACAAACAACACTAACCCCCTAACAACAAACAACCCTAAACCCCTAACATTAAACAACACTAACCCCCTAAGAACACAAAACCTTAACACCCTAACAACAAACAACACTAACAGCCTAACAACAAAAACCACTAAACCCCAACAAGAAACAACTCCAAACCCCTAACAACAAACACTAACCCCCTAACAACAAACAACACTAAACCCCTAACAAGAAATTACCCTAACCCCGTAATAACAAACAACACTAACCCCGTAACAACAAACAACCCTAACCCCCTAACAAGAAACAACCCTAAACCCCTAACAACAACAACACTAACCCCCTAACAACAAACAACACTGACACCCTAACAACAACCAACCCTAACCCCTAAGAACAAACAACATTAAAGCCCTAAGAACAAACAACACTAACCCCCAGCAACGAACAATACTAACCCTCAGCAACACAAAACCTAACCCCTTATCAACAAACAACCCTAACCCACTAACAACAAACAACCCTAACACCCTAACAACAAACACTAAACCCCTAACAAGAAACTACCCTAACCCCGTAACAACAAACAACAATAACCCTGTAACAACAAACAACCCTAACCCCCAAACAACAAACAACCCTAACCCCCTAAGAACAAACAATCCTAACCCCCGAACAACCAACAACACTAACCCCCTAACCACAGTAAACACTAACACCCTAACAACAAAAACCACTAAACCCCAACAAGAAACAACCCTAAACCCCTAACAACAGACAACACTAACCCCCTAACAACAAACAATCCTAACCAAACAACAAAAAACCCTAACCCACTAACAACAAACAACACTAACACCCTAACAACAAACAACCCTAACCCCCTAACAACAAACAACACTAACACCCTAACAACAAACAACCCTAACCCCCTAACAACAAATAGCACTAACCCCCTAACAACAAACAACCCTAAACCCCTAACGTCAAAGAACACTAAAACCCTAACAACAAACAACCCTAACCCCCTAACAACAAACACTAACCCCCAAACAACAAACAACCCTAACCCCTGAAAACCAAAAACACTAACCCACTAACAACAAACAACCCTAACCCACTAACAACAAACAACCCTAACACCCTAACAACAAACAACACTAAACCCCTAACAACAAACAACCCTAAACCCCTAACATCAAACAACACTAACCCCCTAACAACACAAAACACTAACACCCTAACAACAAACAACACTAACACCCTAACAACAAAAACAACTAAACCCCTACAAGAAACAACCCTAAACCCCTAACAACAAACACTAACCCCCGAACAACAAACAACACTAAACCCGTAACAAGAAACTAACCTAACCCCGTAACAACAAACAACACTAACCTCCTAACAACAAACAAACCTAACCCCCTAACAACAAACACCCCTAAACCCCTAACAACAAACAGTCCTAACCCCCTAACAACCTACAACACTAACTCCCTAACCACAAACAGCACAAACCCCGTAAGAACAAACAACACTAACCCCCTAAGAAGAGTCCTAACCACCTAAAAACAAACAACACTAACCCCCTAAAAAGAAACAACAATAAACCCCTAAAAACAAACAACACTCATCCCCTAAGAACAAAAAACACTAACCCTCTAACAACAAACAACACTAACCCCTAAGAACAAAAACACTAACCCCCTAACAACAAACAACACTAACCCCCTAAAAACAAACAACCCTAAAACCCTAAAAACAAACAACACTGAACCCCTAAAAACAAACAACACTAAGCCAATAACAACAAACATCACTAACCCACTAACAACAAAAAACACTAACCCGCTAACAACATCCAACAGTAACGCCCTAACCACAAACAACACTAACCCCCTAAAAACAAACAATCCTAACCCCCTAACAACAAACAACACTCACCCCTAAAAAACAAACAACCCTAAAACCTTAAAAGCAAACAACACTGAACCCCTAAAAACAAACAACACTAAGCCCCTAACAACAAACAACAGTAACACCCGAACAACAAACACCACTAAACCCCAACAAGAAACAACCCTAAGCCCCTAACAACAAACAACACTAACCCCCAACAAGAAACAACCCTAAACCCCTAACAACAAACAACACTAACCCCCTAACAACAAAAAACACTAACACCCTAAAAACAACCAACCCTAACCCCTAAGAACAAACAACACTAACGCCCTAAGAACAAACAACACTAACCCCCAGCAACGAACAATACTAACCCCCTAACAACACAAAACCTAACCCCTTATCAACAAACAACCCTAACCCACTAACAACAAACAACCCTAACACCCTAACAACAAACAACACTAACCCCCTAACAACAAACAACCCTAAACCCCTAACATCAAAGAACACTAACACCCTAACAACAAACAACCCTAACCCCCTAACAACAAACACTAACCCCCAAACAACAAACAACCCTAACCCCTAAAAACCAAAAACACTAACCCACTAACAACAAACAACCCTAACCCACTAACAACAAACAACTCTAACCCCCAACAACAAACAACCCTACAACCCTAACATCAAACAACACTATCCCCCTAACAACACAAAACACTAACACCCTCACAAAAAACAACACTAACACCCTAACAACAAAAACCACTAAACCCCAACAAGAAACAACCCTAAACCCCTAACAACAAACACTAACCCCCTAACAACAAACAACACTAAACCCCTAACAAGAAACTACCCTAACCCCGTAACAACAAACAACACTAACCCCGTAACAACAAACAACCCTAACCCCCAAACAACAAACAACCCTAACCCCCTAACAACAAACAATCCTAACCCCCGAACAACCAACCACACTAACCCCCTAACCACAATAAACACTAACACCCTAACAACAAAAACCACTAAACCCCAACAAGAAACAACCCTAAACCCCTAACAACAAACAACACTAACCCCCTAACAACAAACAGCCCTAACCAAACAACAAACAACCCTAACCCACTAAGAACAAACAACACTAACACCTAACAACAAACAACCCTAACCCCCTAACAACAAACAACAGTAACACCCTAACCAGAAACAACCCTAACCCCCTAACAACAAACAACACTAACCCCCTAACAACAAACAACCCTAAATCCCTAACACCAAAGAACACTAACACCCTAACAACAAACAACCCTAACCCCCTAACAACAAACACTAACCCCCAAACAACAAACAACCCTAACCCCTGAAAACCAAAAACACTAACCCACTAACAACAAACAACCCTAACCCACTAAAAACAAAAAACCCTAACACCCTAACAGCAAACAACACTAACCCCCTAACAACAAACAACCCTAAACCCCTAACATCAAACAACTCTAACCCCCCAACAACACAAAACACTAACACCCTAACAACAAACAACACTAACACCCTAACAACAAAAACCACTAAACCCCAACAAGAAACAACCCTGAACCCGTAACAACAAACACTAACCCCCGAACAACAAACAACACTAAACCCCTAACAAGAAACCAACCTAACCCCGTAACAACAAACACTAACCTCCTAACAACAAACAACCCTAACCCCTAAGAACAAACAACACTAACGCCCTAAGAACAAACAACACTAACCCCCAGCAACGAACAATACTAACCCCCTAACAACACAGAACCTAACCCCTTATCAACAAACAACCCTAACCCACTAACAACAAACAACCCTAACACCCTAACAACAAACAACACTAACCCCCTAACAACAAACAACCCTAAACCCATAACATCAAAGAACACTAACACCCTAACAAGAAACAACCCTAGCCCCCTAACAACAAACACTAACCCCCAAACAACAAACAACCCTAACCCCTAAAAACCAAAAACACTAACCCACTAACAACAAACAACCGTAACCCACAAACAACAAACAACCCTAACCCCCTAACAACAAACAACCCTAAACCCCTAACATCAAACAACACTAACCCCATAACAACACAAAACACTAACACCCTAACAACAAACAACACTAACACCCTAACAACAAAAACCACTAAACCCCAACAAGAAACAACCCTAAACCCCTAACAACAAACACTAACCCCCTAACAACAAACAACACTAAACCCCTAACAAGAAACTAACCTAACCCCGTAACAACAAACAACACTAACCTCCTAACAACAAACAACCCTAACCCCCTAACAACAAACACCCCTAAACCCCTAACAACAAACAATCCTAACCCCCTAACAACCTACAACACTAACCCCCTAACCACAAACAGCACAAACCCCGTAAGAACAAACAACACTAACCCCCTAACAAGAGTCCTAACCACCTAAAAACAAACAACACTAACCCCCTAAAAAGAAACAACAATAAACCCCTAAAAACAAACAACACTCATCCCCTAAGAACAAACAACACTAACCCTCTAACAACAAACAACACTAACCCCTAAGAACAAAAACACTAACCCCCTAACAACAAACAACACTAACACCCTAAAAACAAACAACCCTAAAACCCTAAAAACAAACAACACTGAACCCCTAAAAACAAACAACACTAAGCCAATAACAACAAACATCACTAACCCACTAACAACAAAAAACACTAACCCGCTAACAACATCCAACAGTAACGCCCTAACCACAAACAACACTAACCCCCTAAAAACAAACAATCCTAACCCCCTAACAACAAACAACACTCACCCCTAAAAAACAAACAACCCTAAAACCTTAAAAGCAAACAACACTGAACCCCTAAAAACAAACAACACTAAGCCCCTAACAACAAACAACAGTAACACCCGAACAACAAACACCACTAAACCCCAACAAGAAACAACCCTAAGCCCCTAACAACAAACAACACTAACCCCCTAACAAGAAACAACCCTAAACCCCTAACAACAAACAACACTAACACCCTAACAACAAAAAACACTAACACCCTAACAACCAACCCTAACCCCTAAGAACAAACAACACTAACGCCCTAAGAACAAACAACACTAACCCCCAGCAACGAACAATACTAACCCCCTAACAACACAAAACCTAACCCCTTATCAACAAACAACCCTAACCCACTAACAACAAACAACCCTAACACCCTAACAACAAACAACACTAACCCCCTAACAACAAACAACCCTAAACCCCTAACATCAAAGAACACTAACACCCTAACAACAAACAACCCTAGCCCCCTAACAACAAACACGAACCCCCAAACAACAAACAACCCTAACCCCTTAAAACCAAAAACACTAACCCACTAACAACAAACAACCCTAACCCACTAACAACAAACAACTCTAACCCCCTAACAACAAACAACCCTACACCCCTAACATCAAACAACACTATCCCCCTAACAACACAAAACACTAACAGCCTCACAAAAAACAACACTAACACCCTAACAACAAAAACCACTAAACCCCAACAAGAAACAACCCTAAACCCCTAACAAAAAACACTAACCCCCTAACAACAAACAACCCTAAACCCCTAACAAGAAACTACCCTAACCCCGTAACAACAAACAACACTAACACCCTAACAACAAACAACCCTAACCCCCAAACAACAAACAACCCTAACCCCCTAACAACAAACAATCCTAACCCCCAAACAACCAACAACACTAACTCCCTAACCACAATAAACACTAACACTCTAACAACAAAAACCACTAAACCCCAACAAGAAACAACCCTAAACCCCTAACAACAAACAACACTAACCCCCTAACAACAAACAACCCTAACCAAACAACAAAAACCCTAACCCACTAACAACAAACAACACTAACACCCTAACAACAAACAACCCTAAACCCCTAACATCAAAGAACACTAACACCTAACAACAAACAACCCTAACCCCCTAACAACAAACACTAACCCCCAAACAACAAACAACCCTAAACCCTAAAAACCAAAAACACTAACCCACTAACAACAAACAACCCTAAACCACTAACAACAAACAACCCTAACACCCTAACAACAAACAACACTAACCACCTAACAACAAACAACCCTAAACCCCTAACATCAAACAACACTAACCCCCTAACAACACAAAACACTAACACCCTAACAACAGACAACCCTAACCCCCTAACAACAAACACTAACCCCCGAACAACAAACAACCCTAACCCCTAAAAACCAAAAACACTAACCCACTAACAACAAACAACCCTAAACCACTAACAACAAACAACCCTAACACCCTAACAACAAACAACACTAACCCCCTAACAACAAACAACCCTAAACCACTAACATCAAACAACACTAACCCCCTAACAACACAAAACACTAACACCCTAACAACAAACACACTCACCCCCTAACAACAAACAACACTAACCCCCTAACAACAAACAACCCTAAACCCCTAACATCAAACAACACTAACCCCCTAAGAACACAAAACATTAACACCCTAACAACAAACAACACTAACAGCCTAACAACAAAAACCACTAAACCCCAACAAGAAACAACCCCAAACCCCTAACAACAAACACTAACCCCCTAACAACAAACAACACTAAACCCCTAACAAGAAATTACCCTAACCCCGTAATAACAAACAACACTAACCCCGTAACAACAAACAACCCTAACCCCCTAACAAGAAACAACCCTAAACCCCTAACAACAACAACACTAACCCCCTAACAACAAACAACACTGACACGCTAACAACAACCAACCCTAACCCCTAAGAACAAACAACATTAAAGCCCTAAGAACAAACAACACTAACCCCCAGCAACGAACAATACTAACCCTCAGCAACACAAAACCTAACCCCTTATCAACAAACAACCCTAACCCACTAACAACAAACAACCCTAACACCCTAACAACAAACACTAAACCCCTAACAAGAAACTACCCTAACCCCGTAACAACAAACAACAATAACCCTGTAACAACAAACAACCCTAACCCCCAAACAACAAACAACCCTAACCCCCTAAGAACAAACAATCCTAACCCCCGAACAACCAACAACACTAACCCCCTAACCACAGTAAACACTAACACCCTAACAACAAAAACCACTAAACCCCAACAAGAAACAACCCTAAACCCCTAACAACAGACAACACTAACCCCCTAACAACAAACAATCCTAACCAAACAACAAAAAACCCTAACCCACTAACAACAAACAACACTAACACCCTAACAACAAACAACCCTAACCCCCTAACAACAAACAACACTAACACCCTAACAACAAACAACCCTAACCCCCTAACAACAAATAGCACTAACCCCCTAACAACAAACAACCCTAAACCCCTAACGTCAAAGAACACTAAAACCCTAACAACAAACAACCCTAACCCCCTAACAACAAACACTAACCCCCAAACAACAAACAACCCTAACCCCTGAAAACCAAAAACACTAACCCACTAACAACAAACAACCCTAACCCACTAACAACAAACAACCCTAACACCCTAACAACAAACAACACTAAACCCCTAACAACAAACAACCCTAAACCCCTAACATCAAACAACACTAACCCCCTAACAACACAAAACACTAACACCCTAACAACAAACAACACTAACACCCTAACAACAAAAACAACTAAACCCCTACAAGAAACAACCCTAAACCCCTAACAACAAACACTAACCCCTGAACAACAAACAACACTAAACCCCTAACAAGAAACTAACCTAACCCCGTAACAACAAACAACACTAACCTCCTAACAACAAACAAACCTAACCCCCTAACAACAAACACCCCTAAACCCCTAACAACAAACAGTCCTAACCCCCTAACAACCTACAACACTAACTCCCTAACCACAAACAGCACAAACCCCGTAAGAACAAACAACACTAACCCCCTAAGAAGAGTCCTAACCACCTAAAAACAAACAACACTAACCCCCTAAAAAGAAACAACAATAAACCCCTAAAAACAAACAACACTCATCCCCTAAGAACAAAAAACACTAACCCTCTAACAACAAACAACACTAACCCCTAAGAACAAAAACACTAACCCCCTAACAACAAACAACACTAACCCCCTAAAAACAAACAACCCTAAAACCCTAAAAACAAACAACACTGAACCCCTAAAAACAAACAACACTAAGCCAATAACAACAAACATCACTAACCCACTAACAACAAAAAACACTAACCCGCTAACAACATCCAACAGTAACGCCCTAACCACAAACAACACTAACCCCCTAAAAACAAACAATCCTAACCCCCTAACAACAAACAACACTCACCCCTAAAAAACAAACAACCCTAAAACCTTAAAAGCAAACAACACTGAACCCCTAAAAACAAACAACACTAAGCCCCTAACAACAAACAACAGTAACACCCGAACAACAAACACCACTAAACCCCAACAAGAAACAACCCTAAGCCCCTAACAACAAACAACACTAACCCCCAACAAGAAACAACCCTAAACCCCTAACAACAAACAACACTAACCCCCTAACAACAAAAAACACTAACACCCTAACAACAACCAACCCTAACCCCTAAGAACAAACAACACTAACGCCCTAAGAACAAACAACACTAACCCCCAGCAACGAACAATACAAACCCCCTAACAACACAAAACCTAACCCCTTATCAACAAACAACCCTAACCCACTAACAACAAACAACCCTAACACCCTAACAACAAACAACACTAACCCCCTAACAACAAACAACCCTAAACCCCTAACATCAAAGAACACTAACACCCTAACAACAAACAACCCTAACCCCCTAACAACAAACACTAACCCCCAAACAACAAACAACCCTAACCCCTAAAAACCAAAAACACTAACCCACTAACAACAAAAAACCCTAACCCACTAACAACAAACAACTCTAACCCCCAACAACAAACAACCCTACAACCCTAACATCAAACAACACTATCCCCGTAACAACACAAAACACTAACACCCTCACAAAAAACAACACTAACACCCTAACAACAAAAACCACTAAACCCCAACAAGAAACAACCCTAAACCCCTAACAACAAACACTAACCCCCTAACAACAAACAACACTAAACCCCTAACAAGAAACTACCCTAACCCCGTAACAACAAACAACACTAACCCCGTAACAACAAACAACCCTAACCCCCAAACAACAAACAACCCTAACCCCCTAACAACAAACAATCCTAACCCCCGAACAACCAACAACACTAACCCCCTAACCACAATAAACACTAACACCCTAACAACAAAAACCACTAAACCCCAACAAGAAACAACCCTAAACCCCTAACAACAAACAACACTAACCCCCTAACAACAAACAACCCTAACCAAACAACAAACAACCCTAACCCACTAAGAACAAACAACACTAACACCTAACAACAAACAACCCTAACCCCCTAACAACAAACAACAGTAACACCCTAACCAGAAACAACCCTAACCCCCTAACAACAAACAACACTAACCCCCTAACAACAAACAACCCTAAATCCCTAACACCAAAGAACATTAACACCCTAACAACAAACAACCCTAACCCCCTAACAACAAACACTAACCCCCAAACAACAAACAACCCTAACCCCTGAAAACCAAAAACACTAACCCACTAACAACAAACAACCCTAACCCACTAAAAACAAAAAACCCTAACACCCTAACAGCAAACAACACTAACCCCCTAACAACAAACAACCCTAAACCCCTAACATCAAACAACTCTAACCCCCCAACAACACAAAACACTAACACCCTAACAACAAACAACACTAACACCCTAACAACAAAAACCACTAAACCCCAACAAGAAACAACCCTGAACCCGTAACAACAAACACTAACCCCCGAACAACAAACAACACTAAACCCCTAACAAGAAACTAACCTAACCCCGTAACAACAAACACTAACCTCCTAACAACAAACAACCCTAACCCCTAAGAACAAACAACACTAACGCCCTAAGAACAAACAACACTAACCCCCAGCAACGAACAATACTAACCCCCTAACAACACAGAACCTAACCCCTTATCAACAAACAACCCTAACCCACTAACAACAAACAACCCTAACACCCTAACAACAAACAACACTAACCCCCTAACAACAAACAACCCTAAACCCATAACATCAAAGAACACTAACACCCTAACAAGAAACAACCCTAGCCCCCTAACAACAAACACTAACCCCCAAACAACAAACAACCCTAACCCCTAAAAACCAAAAACACTAACCCACTAACAACAAACAACCGTAACCCACAAACAACAAACAACCCTAACCCCCTAACAACAAACAACCCTAAACCCCTAACATCAAACAGCACTAACCCCATAACAACACAAAACACTAACACCCTAACAACAAACAACACTAACACCCTAACAACAAAAACCACTAAACCCCAACAAGAAACAACCCTGAACCCCTAACAACAAACAACACTAACCCCCTAACAACAAACAACCCTAACCAAACAACAAAAAACCCTAACCCACGAACAACAAACAACACTAACACCCTAACAACAAACAACCCTAACCCCCTAACAACAAACACTAACCCCCAAACAACAAACAACCCTAACCCCTGAAAACCAAAAACACTAACCCACTAACAACAAACAACCCTAACCCACTAACAACAAACAATCCTAACACCCTAACAACAAACAACACTAAACCCCTAACAACAAACAACCCTAAACCCCTAACATCAAACACTAACCCACTAACAAAAAACAACCCTAACACCCTAACAACAAACAACACTAAACAACTAACAACAAACAACCCTAAACCCCTAACATCAAACAACACTAACCCCCTAACAACACAAAACACTAACACCCTAACAACAAACAACACTAACACCCTAACAACAAAAACAACTAAACCCCAACAAGAAACAACCCTAAACCCCTAACAACAAACACTAACCCCCTAACAACAAACAACACTAAACCCCTAACAAGAAACTAACCTAACCCCGTAACAACAAACAACACTAACCTCCTAACAACAAACAACCCTAACCCCCTAACAACAAACACCCCTAAACCCCTAACAACAAACAATCCTAACCCCCTAACAACCTACAACACTAACCCCCTAACCACAAACAGCACAAACCCCGTAAGAACAAACAACACTAACCCCCTAACAAGAGTCCTAACCACCTAAAAACAAACAACACTAACCCCCTAAAAAGAAACAACAATAAACCCCTAAAAACAAACAACACTCATCCCCTAAGAACAAACAACACTAACCCTCTAACAACAAACAACACTAACCCCTAAGAACAAAAACACTAACCCCCTAACAACAAACAACACTAACACCCTAAAAACAAACAACCCTAAAACCCTAAAAACAAACAACACTGAACCCCTAAAAACAAACAACACTAAGCCAATAACAACAAACATCACTAACCCACTAACAACAAAAAACACTAACCCGCTAACAACATCCAACAGTAACGCCCTAACCACAAACAACACTAACCCCCTAAAAACAAACAATCCTAACCCCCTAACAACAAACAACACTCACCCCTAAAAAACAAACAACCCTAAAACCTTAAAAGCAAACAACACTGAACCCCTAAAAACAAACAACACTAAGCCCCTAACAACAAACAACAGTAACACCCGAACAACAAACACCACTAAACCCCAACAAGAAACAACCCTAAGCCCCTAACAACAAACAACACTAACCCCCTAACAAGAAACAACCCTAAACCCCTAACAACAAACAACACTAACCCCCTAACAACAAAAAACACTAACACCCTAACAACAACCAACCCTAACCCCTAAGAACAAACAACACTAACGCCCTAAGAACAAACAACACTAACCCCCAGCAACGAACAATACTAACCCCCTAACAACACAAAACCTAACCCCTTATCAACAAACAACCCTAACCCACTAACAACAAACAACCCTAACACCCTAACAACAAACAACACTAACCCCCTAACAACAAACAACCCTAAACCCCTAACATCAAAGAACACTAACACCCTAACAACAAACAACCCTAACCCCCTAACAACAAACACGAACCCCCAAACAACAAACAACCCTAACCCCTAAAACCAAAAACACTAACCCACTAACAACAAAAAACCCTAACCCACTAACAACAAACAACTCTGACCCACAACAACAAACAACCCTACAACCCTAACATCAAACAACACTATCCCCCTAACAACACAAAACACTAACAGCCTCACAAAAAACAACACTAACACCCTAACAACAAAAACCACTAAACCCCAACAAGAAACAACCCTAAACCCCTAACAAAAAACACTAACCCCCTAACAACAAACAACCCTAAACCCCTAACAAGAAACTACCCTAACCCCGTAACAACAAACAACACTAACACCCTAACAACAAACAACCCTAACCCCCAAACAACAAACAACCCTAACCCCCTAACAACAAACAATCCTAACCCCCAAACAACCAACAACACTAACCCCCTAACCACAATAAACACTAACACTCTAACAACAAAAACCACTAAACCCCAACAAGAAACAACCCTAAACCCCTAACAACAAACAACACTAACCCCCTAACAACAAACAACCCTAACCAAACAACAAAAACCCTAACCCACTAACAACAAACAACACTAACACCCTAACAACAAACAACCCTAAACCCCTAACATCAAAGAACACTAACACCTAACAACAAACAACCCTAACCCCCTAACAACAAACACTAACCCCCAAACAACAAACAACCCTAACCCCTAAAAACCAAAAACACTAACCCACTAACAACAAACAACCCTAAACCACTAACAACAAACAACCCTAACACCCTAACAACAAACAACACTAACCACCTAACAACAAACAACCCTAAACCCCTAACATCAAACAACACTAACCCCCTAACAACACAAAACACTAACACCCTAACAACAGACAACCCTAACCCCCTAACAACAAACACTAACCCCCGAACAACAAACAACCCTAACCCCTAAAAACCAAAAACACTTACCCACTAACAACAAACAACCCTAAACCACTAACAACAAACAACCCTAACACCCTAACAACAAACAACACTAACCCCCTAACAACAAACAACCCTAAACCCCTAACATCAAACAACACTAACCCCCTAACAACACAAAACACTAACACCCTAACAACAAACACACTCACCCCCTAACAACAAACAACACTAACCCCCTAACAACAAACAACCCTAAACCCCTAACATTAAACAACACTAACCCCCTAAGAACACAAAACCTTAACACCCTAACAACAAACAACACTAACAGCCTAACAAAAAAAACCACTAAACCCCAACAAGAAACAACTCCAAACCCCTAACAACAAACACTAACCCCCTAACAACAAACAACACTAAACCCCTAACAAGAAATTACCCTAACCCCGTAATAACAAACAACACTAACCCCGTAACAACAAACAACCCTAACCCCCTAACAAGAAACAACCCTAAACCCCTAACAACAACAACACTAACCCCCTAACAACAAACAACACTAACACCCTAACAACAACCAACCCTAACCCCTAAGAACAAACAACACTAAAGCCCTAAGAACAAACAACACTAACCCCCAGCAACGAACAATACTAACCCTCAGCAACACAAAACCTAACCCCTTATCAACAAACAACCCTAACCCACTAACAAAAAACAACCCTAACACCCTAACAACAAACAACACTAAACCCCTAACAAGAAACTACCCTAACCCCGTAACAACAAACAAGAATAACCCTGTAACAACAAACAACCCTAACCCCCAAACAACAAACAACCCTAACCCCCTAAGAACAAACAATCCTAACCCCCGAACAACCAACAACACTAACCCCCTAACCACAGTAAACACTAACACCCTAACAACAAAAACCACTAAACCCCAACAAGAAACAACCCTAAACCCCTAACAACAAACAACACTAACCCCCTAACAACAAACAATCCTAACCAAACAACAAAAAACCCTAACCCACTAACAACAAACAACACTAACACCCTAACAACAAACAACCCTAACCCCCTAACAACAAACAACACTAACACCCTAACAACAAACAACCCTAACCCCCTAACAACAAATAGCACTAACCCCCTAACAACAAACAACCCTAAACCCCTAACATCAAAGAACACTAAAACCCTAACAACAAACAACCCTAACCCCCTAACAACAAACACTAACCCCCAAACAACAAACAACCCTAACCCCTGAAAACCAAAAACACTAACCCACTAACAACAAACAACCCTAACCCACTAACAACAAACAACCCTAAACCCCTAACATCAAACAACACTAACCCCCTAACAACACAAAACACTAACACCCTAACAACAAACAACACTAACACCCTAACAACAAAAACAACTAAACCCCAACAAGAAACAACCCTAAACCCCTAACAACAAACACTAACCCCCGAACAACAAACAACACTTAACCCCTAACAAGAAACTAACCTAACCCCGTAACAACAAACAACACTAACCTCCTAACAACAAAAAACCCTAACCCGCTAACAACAAACACCCCTAAACCCCTAACAACAAACAGTCCTAAACCCCTAACAACCTACAACACTAACCCCCTAACCACAAACAGCACAAACCCCGTAAGAACAAACAACACTAACCCCGTAAGAAGAGTCCTAACCACCTAAAAACAAACAACACTAACCCCCTAAAAAGAAACAACAATAAACCCCTAAAAACAAACAACACTCATCCCCTAAGAACAAAAAACACTAACCCTCTAACAACAAACAACACTAACCCCTAAGAACAAAAACACTAACCCCCTAACAACAAACAACACTAACCCCCTAAAAACAAACAACCCTAAAACCCTAAAAACAAACAACACTGAACCCCTAAAAACAAACAACACTAAGCCAATAACAACAAACATCACTAACCCACTAACAACAAAAAACACTAACCCGCTAACAACATCCAACAGTAACGCCCTAACCACAAACAACACTAACCCCCTAAAAACAAACAATCCTAACCCCCTAACAACAAACAACACTCACCCCTAAAAAACAAACAACCCTAAAACCTTAAAAGCAAACAACACTGAACCCCTAAAAACAAACAACACTAAGCCCCTAACAACAAACAACAGTAACACCCGAACAACAAACACCACTAAACCCCAACAAGAAACAACCCTAAGCCCCTAACAACAAACAACACTAACCCCCTAACAAGAAACAACCCTAAACCCCTAACAACAAACAACACTAACCCCCTAACAACAAAAAACACTAACACCCTAACAACAACCAACCCTAACCCTAAGAACAAACAACACTAAAGCCCTAAGAACAAACAACACTAACCCCCAGCAACGAACAATACTAACCCCCTAACAACACAAAACCTAACCCCTTATCAACAAACAACCCTAACCCACTAACAACAAACAACCCTAACACCCTAACAACAAACAACACTAACCCCCTAACAACAAACAACCCTAAACCCCTAACATCAAAGAACACTAACACCCTAACAACAAACAACCCTAACCCCCTAACAACAAACACGAACCCCCAAACACCAAAGAACCCTAACCCCTAAAACCAAAAACACTAACCCACTAACAACAAAAAACCCTAACCCACTAACAACAAACAACACTAACACCCTAACAACAAACAACCCTAACCCCCTAACAACAAATAGCACTAACCCCCTAACAACAAACAACCCTAAACCCCTAACATCAAAGAACACTAAAACCCTAACAACAAACAACCCTAACCCCCTAACAACAAACACTAACCCCGAAACAACAAACAACGCTAACCCCAGAAAACCAAAAACACTAACCCACTAACAACAAACAACCCTAACCCCCTAACAACAAACACTAACCCCCAAACAACAAACAACCCTAACCCCTAAAAACCAAAAACACTAACCCACTAACAACAAAAAACCCTAACCCACTAACAACAAACAACTCTAACCCCCAACAACAAACAACCCTACAACCCTAACATCAAACAACACTATCCCCCTAACAACACAAAACACTAACACCCTCACAAAAAACAACACTAACACCCTAACAACAAAAACCACTAAACCCCAACAAAAAACAACCCTAAACCCCTAACAACAAACACTAACCCCCTAACAACAAACAACACTAAACCCCTAACAAGAAACTACCCTAACCCCGTAACAACAAACAACACTAACCCCGTAACAACAAACAACCCTAACCCCCAAACAACAAACAACCCTAACCCCCTAACAACAAACAATCCTAACCCCCGAACAACCAACAACACTAACCCCCTAACCACAATAAACACTAACACCCTAACAACAAAAACCACTAAACCCCAACAAGAAACAACCCTAAACCCCTAACAACAAACAACACTAACCCCCTAACAACAAACAGCCCTAACCAAACAACAAATAACCCTAACCCACTAAGAACAAACAACACTAACACCTAACAACAAACAACCCTAACCCCCTAACCACAAACAACAGTAACACCCTAACCAGAAACAACCCTAACCCCCTAACAACAAACAACACTAACCCCCTAACAACGAACAACCCTAAATCCCTAACACCAAAGAACACTAACACCCTAACAACAAACAACCCTAACCCCCTAACAACAAACACTAACCCCCAAACAACAAACAACCCTAACCCCTGAAAACCAAAAACACTAACCCACTAACAACAATCAACCCTAACCCACTAAAAACAAAAAACCCTAACACCCTAACAGCAAACAACACTAACCCCCTAACAACAAACAACCCTAAACCCCTAACATCAAACAACTCTAACCCCCCAACAACACAAAACACTAACACCCTAACAACAAACAACACTAACACCCTAACAACAAAAACCACTAAACCCCAACAAGAAACAACCCTGAACCCGTAACAACAAACACTAACCCCCGAACAACAAACAACACTAAACCCCTAACAAGAAACTAACCTAACCCCGTAACAACAAACACTAACCTCCTAACAACAAACAACCCTAACCCCTAAGAACAAACAACACTAACGCCCTAAGAACAAACAACACTAACCCCAGCAACGAACAATACTAACCCCCTAACAACACAGAACCTAACCCCTTATCAACAAACAACCCTAACCCACTAACAACAAACAAACCTAACACCCTAACAACAAACAACACTAACCCCCTAACAACAAACAACCCTAAACCCATAACATCAAAGAACACTAAAACCCTAACAACAAACAACCCTAACCCCCTAACAACAAACACTAACCCCCAAACAACAAACAACCCTAACCCCTAAAAACCAAAAACACTAACCCACTAACAACAAACAACCGTAACCCACAAACAACAAACAACACTAACCCCCTAACAACAAACAACCCTAAACCCCTAACATCAAACAACACTAACCCCATAACAACACAAAACACTAACACCCTAACAACAAACAACACTAACACCCTAACAACAAAAACCACTAAACCCCAACAAGAAACAACCCTGAACCCCTAACAACAAACAACACTAACCCCCTAACAAAAAACAACCCTAACCAAACAACAAAAAACCCTAACCCACGAACAACAAACAACACTAACACCCTAACAACAAACAACACTAACACCCTAACAACAAACAACCCTAAACCCCTAACATCAAAGAACACTAAAACCCTAACAACAAACAACCCTAACCCCCTAACAACAAACACTAACCCCCAAACAACAAACAACCCTAACCCCTGAAAACCAAAAACACTAACCCACTAACAACAAACAACCCTAACCCACTAACAACAAACAATCCTAACACCCTAACAACAAACAACACTAAACCCCTAACAACAAACAACCCTAAACCCCTAACATCAAACAACACTAACCCACTAACAAAAAACAACCCTAACACCCTAACAACAAACAACACTAAACAACTAACAACAAACAACCCTAAACCCCTAACATCAAACAACACTAAGCCCCTAACAACACAAAACACTAACACCCTAACAACAAACAACACTAACACCCTAACAACAAAAACAACTAAACCCCAACAAGAAACAACCCTAAACCCCTAACAACAAACACTAACCCCCTAACAACAAACAACACTAAACCCCTAACAAGAAACTAACCTAACCCCGTAACAACAAACAACACTAACCTCCTAACAACAAACAACCCTAACCCCCTAACAACAAACACCCCTAAACCCCTAACAACAAACAATCCTAACCCCCTAACAACCTACAACACTAACCCCCTAACCACAAACAGCACAAACCCCGTAAGAACAAACAACACTAACCCCCTAACAAGAGTCCTAACCACCTAAAAACAAACAACACTAACCCCCTAAAAAGAAACAACAATAAACCCCTAAAAACAAACAACACTCATCCCCTAAGAACAAACAACACTAACCCTCTAACAACAAACAACACTAACCCCTAAGAACAAAAACACTAACCCCCTAACAACAAACAACACTAACACCCTAAAAACAAACAACCCTAAAACCCTAAAAACAAACAACACTGAACCCCTAAAAACAAACAACACTAAGCCAATAACAACAAACATCACTAACCCACTAACAACAAAAAACACTAACCCGCTAACAACATCCAACAGTAACGCCCTAACCACAAACAACACTAACCCCCTAAAAACAAACAATCCTAACCCCCTAACAACAAACAACACTCACCCCTAAAAAACAAACAACCCTAAAACCTTAAAAGCAAACAACACTGAACCCCTAAAAACAAACAACACTAAGCCCCTAACAACAAACAACAGTAACACCCGAACAACAAACACCACTAAACCCCAACAAGAAACAACCCTAAGCCCCTAACAACAAACAACACTAACCCCCTAACAAGAAACAACCCTAAACCCCTAACAACAAACACCACTAACCCCCTAACAACAAAAAACACTAACACCCTAACAACAACCAACCCTAACCCCTAAGAACAAACAACACTAACGCCCTAAGAACAAACAACACTAACCCCCAGCAACGAACAATACTAACCCCCTAACAACACAAAACCTAACCCCTTATCAACAAACAACCCTAACCCACTAACAACAAACAACCCTAACACCCTAACAACAAACAACACTAACCCCCTAACAACAAACAACCCTAAACCCCTAACATCAAAGAACACTAACACCCTAACAACAAACAACCCTAACCCCCTAACAACAAACACGAACCCCCAAACAACAAACAACCCTAACCCCTAAAACCAAAAACACTAACCCACTAACAACAAAAAACCCTAACCCACTAACAACAAACAACTCTAACCCCCAACAACAAACAACCCTACAACCCTAACATCAAACAACACTATCCCCCTAACAACACAAAACACTAACACCCTCACAAAAAACAACACTAACACCCTAACAACAAAAACCACTAAACCCCAACAAGAAACAACCCTAAACCCCTAACAACAAACACTAACCCCCTAACAACAAACAACACTAAACCCCTAACAAGAAACTACCCTAACCCCGTAACAACAAACAACACTAACCCCGTAACAACAAACAACCCTAACCCCCAAACAACAAACAACCCTAACCCCCTAACAACAAACAATCCTAACCCCCGAACAACCAACAACACTAACCCCCTAACCACAATAAACACTAACACCCTAACAACAAAAACCACTAAACCCCAACAAGAAACAACCCTAAACCCCTAACAACAAACAACACTAACCCCCTAACAACAAACAGCCCTAACCAAACAACAAACAACCCTAACCCACTAAGAACAAACAACACTAACACCTAACAACAAACAACCCTAACCCCCTAACAACAAACAACAGTAACACCCTAACCAGAAACAACCCTAACCCCCTAACAACAAACAACACTAACCCCCTAACAACAAACAACCCTAAATCCCTAACACCAAAGAACACTAACACCCTAACAACAAACAACCCTAACCCCCTAACAACAAACACTAACCCCCAAACAACAAACAACCCTAACCCCTGAAAACCAAAAACACTAACCCACTAACAACAAACAACCCTAACCCACTAAAAACAAAAAACCCTAACACCCTAACAGCAAACAACACTAACCCCCTAACAACAAACAACCCTAAACCCCTAACATCAAACAACTCTAACCCCCCAACAACACAAAACACTAACACCCTAACAACAAACAACACTAACACCCTAACAACAAAAACCACTAAACCCCAACAAGAAACAACCCTGAACCCGTAACAACAAACACTAACCCCCGAACAACAAACAACACTAAACCCCTAACAAGAAACTAACCTAACCCCGTAACAACAAACACTAACCTCCTAACAACAAACAACCCTAACCCCTAAGAACAAACAACACTAACGCCCTAAGAACAAACAACACTAACCCCCAGCAACGAACAATACTAACCCCCTAACAACACAGAACCTAACCCCTTATCAACAAACAACCCTAACCCACTAACAACAAACAACCCTAACACCCTAACAACAAACAACACTAACCCCCTAACAACAAACAACCCTAAACCCATAACATCAAAGAACACTAACACCCTAACAAGAAACAACCCTAGCCCCCTAACAACAAACACTAACCCCCAAACAACAAACAACCCTAACCCCTAAAAACCAAAAACACTAACCCACTAACAACAAACAACCGTAACCCACAAACAACAAACAACCCTAACCCCCTAACAACAAACAACCCTAAACCCCTAACATCAAACAACACTAACCCCATAACAACACAAAACACTAACACCCTAACAACAAACAACACTAACACCCTAACAACAAAAACCACTAAACCCCAACAAGAAACAACCCTGAACCCCTAACAACAAACAACACTAACCCCCTAACAACAAACAACCCTAACCAAACAACAAAAAACCCTAACCCACGAACAACAAACAACACTAACACCCTAACAACAAACAACACTAACACCCTAACAACAAACAACCCTAAACCCCTAACATCAAAGAACACTAAAACCCTAACAACAAACAACCCTAACCCCCTAACAACAAACACTAACCCTCAAACAACAAACAACCCTAACCCCTGAAAACCAAAAACACTAACCCACTAACAACAAACAACCCTAACCCACTAACAACAAACAATCCTAACACCCTAACAACAAACAACACTAAACCCCTAACAACAAACAACCCTAAACCCCTAACATCAAACAACACTAACCCACTAACAAAAAACAACCCTAACACCCTAACAACAAACAACACTAAACAACTAACAACAAACAACCCTAAACCCCTAACATCAAACAACACTAACCCCCTAACAACACAAAACACTAACACCCTAACAACAAACAACACTAACACCCTAACAACAAAAACAACTAAACCCCAACAAGAAACAACCCTAAACCCCTAACAACAAACACTAACCCCCTAACAACAAACAACACTAAACCCCTAACAAGAAACTAACCTAACCCCGTAACAACAAACAACACTAACCTCCTAACAACAAACAACCCTAACCCCCTAACAACAAACACCCCTAAACCCCTAACAACAAACAATCCTAACCCCCTAACAACCTACAACACTAACCCCCTAACCACAAACAGCACAAACCCCGTAAGAACAAACAACACTAACCCCCTAACAAGAGTCCTAACCACCTAAAAACAAACAACACTAACCCCCTAAAAAGAAACAACAATAAACCCCTAAAAACAAACAACACTCATCCCCTAAGAACAAACAACACTAACCCTCTAACAACAAACAACACTAACCCCTAAGAACAAAAACACTAACCCCCTAACAACAAACAACACTAACACCCTAAAAACAAACAACCCTAAAACCCTAAAAACAAACAACACTGAACCCCTAAAAACAAACAACACTAAGCCAATAACAACAAACATCACTAACCCACTAACAAAAAAAACACTAACCCGCTAACAACATCCAACAGTAACGCCCTAACCACAAACAACACTAACCCCCTAAAAACAAACAATCCTAACCCCCTAACAACAAACAACACTCACCCCTAAAAAACAAACAACCCTAAAACCTTAAAAGCAAACAACACTGAACCCCTAAAAACAAACAACACTAAGCCCCTAACAACAAACAACAGTAACACCCGAACAACAAACACCACTAAACCCCAACAAGAAACAACCCTAAGCCCCTAACAACAAACAACACTAACCCCCTAACAAGAAACAACCCTAAACCCCTAACAAAAAACAACACTAACCCCCTAACAACAAAAAACACTAACACCCTAACAACAACCAACCCTAACCCCTAAGAACAAACAACACTAACGCCCTAAGAACAAACAACACTAACCCCCAGCAACGAACAATACTAACCCCCTAACAACACAAAACCTAACCCCTTATCAACAAACAACCCTAACCCACTAACAACAAACAACCCTAACACCCTAACAACAAACAACACTAACCCCCTAACAACAAACAACCCTAAACCCCTAACATCAAAGAACACTAACACCCTAACAACAAACAACCCTAGCCCCCTAACAACAAACACGAACCCCCAAACAACAAACAACCCTAACCCCTTAAAACCAAAAACACTAACCCACTAACAACAAACAACCCTAACCCACTAACAACAAACAACTCTAACCCCCTAACAACAAACAACCCTACACCCCTAACATCAAACAACACTATCCCCCGAACAACACAAAACACTAACAGCCTCACAAAAAACAACACTAACACCCTAACAACAAAAACCACTAAACCCCAACAAGAAACAACCCTAAACCCCTAACAAAAAACACTAACCCCCTAACAACAAACAACCCTAAACCCCTAACAAGAAACTACCCTAACCCCGTAACAACAAACAACACTAACACCCTAACAACAAACAACCCTAACCCCCAAACAACAAACAACCCTAACCCCCTAACAACAAACAATCCTAACCCCCAAACAACCAACAACACTAACCCCCTAACCACAATAAACACTAACACTCTAACAACAAAAACCACTAAACCCCAACAAGAAACAACCCTAAACCCCTAACAACAAACAACACTAACCCCCTAACAACAAACAACCCTAACCAAACAACAAAAACCCTAACCCACTAACAACAAACAACACTAACACCCTAACAACAAACAACCCTAAACCCCTAACATCAAAGAACACTAACACCTAACAACAAACAACCCTAACCCCCTAACAACAAACACTAACCCCCAAACAACAAACAACCCTAACCCCTAAAAACCAAAAACACTAACCCACTAACAACAAACAACCCTAAACCACTAACAACAAACAACCCTAACACCCTAACAACAAACAACACTAACCACCTAACAACAAACAACCCTAAACCCCTAACATCAAACAACACTAACCCCCTAACAACACAAAACACTAACACCCTAACAACAGACAACCCTAACCCCCTAACAACAAACACTAACCCCCGAACAACAAACAACCCTAACCCCTAAAAACCAAAAACACTAACCCACTAACAACAAACAACCCTAAACCACTAACAACAAACAACCCTAACACCCTAACAACAAACAACACTAACCCCCTAACAACAAACAACCCTAAACCCCTAACATCAAACAACACTAACCCCCTAACAACACAAAACACTAACACCCTAACAACAAACACACTAACCCCCTAACAACAAACAACACTAACCCCCTAACAACAAACAACCCTAAACCCCTAACATCAAACAACACTAACCCCCTAAGAACACAAAACATTAACACCCTAACAACAAACAACACTAACAGCCTAACAACAAAAACCACTAAACCCCAACAAGAAACAACCCCAAACCCCTAACAACAAACACTAACCCCCTAACAACAAACAACACTAAACCCCTAACAAGAAATTACCCTAACCCCGTAATAACAAACAACACTAACCCCGTAACAACAAACAACCCTAACCCCCTAACAAGAAACAACCCTAAACCCCTAACAACAACAACACTAACCCCCTAACAACAAACAACACTGACACCCTAACAACAACCAACCCTAACCCCTAAGAACAAACAACATTAAAGCCCTAAGAACAAACAACACTAACCCCCAGCAACGAACAATACTAACCCTCAGCAACACAAAACCTAACCCCTTATCAACAAACAACCCTAACCCACTAACAACAAACAACCCTAACACCCTAACAACAAACACTAAACCCCTAACAAGAAACTACCCTAACCCCGTAACAACAAACAACAATAACCCTGTAACAACAAAGAACCCTAACCCCCAAACAACAAACAACCCTAACCCCCTAAGAACAAACAATCCTAACCCCTGAACAACCAACAACACTAACCCCCTAACCACAGTAAACACTAACACCCTAACAACAAAAACCACTAAACCCCAACAAGAAACAACCCTAAACCCCTAACAACAGACAACACTAACCCCCTAACAACAAACAATCCTAACCAAACAACAAAAAACCCTAACCCACTAACAACAAACAACACTAACACCCTAACAACAAACAACCCTAACCCCCTAACAACAAACAACACTAACACCCTAACAACAAACAACCCTAACCCCCTAACAACAAATAGCACTAACCCCCTAACAACAAACAACCCTAAACCCCTAACGTCAAAGAACACTAAAACCCTAACAACAAACAACCCTAACCCCCTAACAACAAACACTAACCCCCAAACAACAAACAACCCTAACCCCTGAAAACCAAAAACACTAACCCACTAACAACAAACAACCCTAACCCACTAACAACAAACAACCCTAACACCCTAACAACAAACAACACTAAACAACTAACAACAAACAACCCTAAACCCCTAACATCAAACAACACTAACCCCCTAACAACACAAAACACTAACACCCTAACAACAAACAACACTAACACCCTAACAACAAAAACAACTAAACCCCTACAAGAAACAACCCTAAACCCCTAACAACAAACACTAACCCCCGAACAACAAACAACACTAAACCCCTAACAAGAAACTAACCTAACCCCGTAACAACAAACAACACTAACCTCCTAACAACAAACAAACCTAACCCCCTAACAACAAACACCCCTAAACCCCTAACAACAAACAGTCCTAACCCCCTAACAACCTACAACACTAACTCCCTAACCACAAACAGCACAAACCCCATAAGAACAAACAACACTAACCCCCTAAGAAGAGTCCTAACCACCTAAAAACAAACAACACTAACCCCCTAAAAAGAAACAACAATAAACCCCTAAAAACAAACAACACTCATCCCCTAAGAACAAAAAACACTAACCCTCTAACAACAAACAACACTAACCCCTAAGAACAAAAACACTAACCCCCTAACAACAAACAACACTAACCCCCTAAAAACAAACAACCCTAAAACCCTAAAAACAAACAACACTGAACCCCTAAAAACAAACAACACAAGCCAATAACAACAAACATCACTAACCCACTAACAACAAAAAACACTAACCCGCTAACAACATCCAACAGTAACGCCCTAACCACAAACAACACTAACCCCCTAAAAACAAACAATCCTAACCCCCTAACAACAAACAACACTCACCCCTAAAAAACAAACAACCCTAAAACCTTAAAAGCAAACAACACTGAACCCCTAAAAACAAACAACACTAAGCCCCTAACAACAAACAACAGTAACACCCGAACAACAAACACCACTAAACCCCAACAAGAAACAACCCTAAGCCCCTAACAACAAACAACACTAACCCCCAACAAGAAACAACCCTAAACCCCTAACAACAAACAACACTAACCCCCGAACAACAAAAAAACACTAACACCCTAACAACAACCAACCCTAACCCCTAAGAACAAACAACACTAACGCCCTAAGAACAAACAACACTAACCCCCAGCAACGAACAATACTAACCCCCTAACAACACAAAACCTAACCCCTTATCAACAAACAACCCTAACCCACTAACAACAAACAACCCTAACACCCTAACAACAAACAACACTAACACCCTAACAACAAACAACCCTAAACCCCTAACATCAAAGAACACTAACACCCTAACAACAAACAACCCTAACCCCCTAACAACAAACACTAACCCCCAAACAACAAACAACCCTAACCCCTAAAAACCAAAAACACTAACCCACTAACAACAAAAAACCCTAACCCACTAACAACAAACAACTCTAACCCCCAACAACAAACAACCCTACAACCCTAACATCAAACAACACTATCCCCCTAACAACACAAAACACTAACACCCTCACAAAAAACAACACTAACACCCTAACAACAAAAACCACTAATCCCCAACAAGAAACAACCCTAAACCCCTAACAACAAACACTAACCCCCTAACAACAAACAACACTAAACCCCTAACAAGAAACTACCCTAACCCCGTAACAACAAACAACACTAACCCCGTAACAACAAACAACCCTAACCCCCAAACAACAAACAACCCTAACCCCCTAACAACAAACAATCCTAACCCCCAAACAACCAACAACACTAACCCCCTAACCACAATAAACACTAACACCCTAACAACAAAAACCACTAAACCCCAACAAGAAACAACCCTAAACCCCTAACAACAAACAACACTAACCCCCTAACAACAAACAGCCCTAACCAAACAACAAACAACCCTAACCCACTAAGAACAAACAACACTAACACCTAACAACAAACAACCCTAACCCCCTAACAACAAACAACCCTAAATCCCTAACACCAAAGAACACTAACACCCTAACAACAAACAACCCTAACCCCCTAACAACAAACACTAACCCCCAAACAACAAACAACCCTAACCCCTGAAAACCAAAAACACTAACCCACTAACAACAAACAACCCTAACCCACTAAAAACAAAAAACCCTAACACCCTAACAGCAAACAACACTAACCCCCTAACAACAAACAACCCTAAACCCCTAACATCAAACAACTCTAACCCCCCAACAACACAAAACACTAACACCCTAACAACAAACAACACTAACACCCTAACAACAAAAACCACTAAACCCCAACAAGAAACAACCCTGAACCCGTAACAACAAACACTAACCCCCGAACAACAAACAACACTAAACCCCTAACAAGAAACTAACCTAACCCCGTAACAACAAACACTAACCTCCTAACAACAAACAACCCTAACCCCTAAGAACAAACAACACTAACGCCCTAAGAACAAACAACACTAACCCCCAGCAACGAACAATACTAACCCCCTAACAACACAGAACCTAACCCCTTATCAACAAACAACCCTAACCCACTAACAACAAACAACCCTAACACCCTAACAACAAACAACACTAACCCCCTAACAACAAACAACCCTAAACCCATAACATCAAAGAACACTAACACCCTAACAAGAAACAACCCTAGCCCCCTAACAACAAACACTAACCCCCAAACAACAAACAACCCTAACCCCTAAAAACCAAAAACACTAACCCACTAACAACAAACAACCGTAACCCACAAACAACAAACAACCCTAACCCCCTAACAACAAACAACCCTAAACCCCTAACATCAAACAACACTAACCCCATAACAACACAAAACACTAACACCCTAACAACAAACAACACTAACACCCTAACAACAAAAACCACTAAACCCCAACAAGAAACAACCCTGAACCCCTAACAACAAACAACACTAACCCCCTAACAACAAACAACCCTAACCAAACAACAAAAAACCCTAACCCACGAACAACAAACAACACTAACACCCTAACAACAAACAACACTAACACCCTAACAACAAACAACCCTAAACCCCTAACATCAAAGAACACTAAAACCCTAACAACAAACAACCCTAACCCCCTAACAACAAACACTAACCCTCAAACAACAAACAACCCTAACCCCTGAAAACCAAAAACACTAACCCACTAACAACAAACAACCCTAACCCACTAACAACAAACAATCCTAACACCCTAACAACAAACAACACTAAACCCCTAACAACAAACAACCCTAAACCCCTAACATCAAACAACACTAACCCACTAACAAAAAACAACCCTAACACCCTAACAACAAACAACACTAAACAACTAACAACAAACAACCCTAAACCCCTAACATCAAACAACACTAACCCCCTAACAACACAAAACACTAACACCCTAACAACAAACAACACTAACACCCTAACAACAAAAACAACTAAACCCCAACAAGAAACAACCCTAAACCCCTAACAACAAACACTAACCCCCTAACAACAAACAACACTAAACCCCTAACAAGAAACTAACCTAACCCCGTAACAACAAACAACACTAACCTCCTAACAACAAACAACCCTAACCCCCTAACAACAAACACCCTTAAACCCCTAACAACAAACAATCCTAACCCCCTAACAACCTACAACACTAACCCCCTAACCACAAACAGCACAAACCCCGTAAGAACAAACAACACTAACCCCCTAACAAGAGTCCTAACCACCTAAAAACAAACAACACTAACCCCCTAAAAAGAAACAACAATAAACCCCTAAAAACAAACAACACTCATCCCCTAAGAACAAACAACACTAACCCTCTAACAACAAACAACACTAACCCCTAAGAACAAAAACACTAACCCCCTAACAACAAACAACACTAACACCCTAAAAACAAACAACCCTAAAACCCTAAAAACAAACAACACTGAACCCCTAAAAACAAACAACACTAAGCCAATAACAACAAACATCACTAACCCACTAACAACAAAAAACACTAACCCGCTAACAACATCCAACAGTAACGCCCTAACCACAAACAACACTAACCCCCTAAAAACAAACAATCCTAACCCCCTAACAACAAACAACACTCACCCCTAAAAAACAAACAACCCTAAAACCTTAAAAGCAAACAACACTGAACCCCTAAAAACAAACAACACTAAGCCCCTAACAACAAACAACAGTAACACCCGAACAACAAACACCACTAAACCCCAACAAGAAACAACCCTAAGCCCCTAACAACAAACAACACTAACCCCCTAACAACAAACAACCCTAAATCCCTAACACCAAAGAACACTAACACCCTAACAACAAACAACCCTAACCCCCTAACAACAAACACTAACCCCCAAACAACAAACAACCCTAACCCCTGAAAACCAAAAACACTAACCCACTAACAACAAACAACCCTAACCCACTAAAAACAAAAAACCCTAACACCCTAACAGCAAACAACACTAACCCCCTAACAACAAACAACCCTAAACCCCTAACATCAAACAACTCTAACCCCCCAACAACACAAAACACTAACACCCTAACAACAAACAACACTAACACCCTAACAACAAAAACCACTAAACCCCAACAAGAAACAACCCTGAACCCGTAACAACAAACACTAACCCCCGAACAACAAACAACACTAAACCCCTAACAAGAAACTAACCTAACCCCGTAACAACAAACACTAACCTCCTAACAACAAACAACCCTAACCCCTAAGAACAAACAACACTAACGCCCTAAGAACAAACAACACTAACCCCCAGCAACGAACAATACTAACCCCCTAACAACACAGAACCTAAACCCTTATCAACAAACAACCCTAACCCACTAACAACAAACAACCCTAACACCCTAACAACAAACAACACTAACCCCCTAACAACAAACAACCCTAAACCCATAACATCAAAGAACACTAACACCCTAACAAGAAACAACCCTAGCCCCCTAACAACAAACACTAACCCCCAAACAACAAACAACCCTAACCCCTAAAAACCAAAAACACTAACCCACTAACAACAAACAACCGTAACCCACAAACAACAAACAACCCTAACCCCCTAACAACAAACAACCCTAAACCCCTAACATCAAACAACACTAACCCCATAACAACACAAAACACTAACACCCTAACAACAAACAACACTAACACCCTAACAACAAAAACCACTAAACCCCAACAAGAAACAACCCTGAACCCCTAACAACAAACAACACTAACCCCCTAACAACAAACAACCCTAACCAAACAACAAAAAACCCTAACCCACGAACAACAAACAACACTAACACCCTAACAACAAACAACACTAACACCCTAACAACAAACAACCCTAAACCCCTAACATCAAAGAACACTAAAACCCTAACAACAAACAACCCTAACCCCCTAACAACAAACACTAACCCTCAAACAACAAACAACCCTAACCCCTGAAAACCAAAAACACTAACCCACTAACAACAAACAACCCTAACCCACTAACAACAAACAATCCTAACACCCTAACAACAAACAACACTAAACCCCTAACAACAAACAACCCTAAACCCCTAACATCAAACAACACTAACCCACTAACAAAAAACAACCCTAACACCCTAACAACAAACAACACTAAACAACTAACAACAAACAACCCTAAACCCCTAACATCAAACAACACTAACCCCCTAACAACACAAAACACTAACACCCTAACAACAAACAACACTAACACCCTAACAACAAAAACAACTAAACCCCAACAAGAAACAACCCTAAACCCCTAACAACAAACACTAACCCCCTAACAACAAACAACACTAAACCCCTAACAAGAAACTAACCTAACCCCGTAACAACAAACAACACTAACCTCCTAACAACAAACAACCCTAACCCCCTAACAACAAACACCCCTAAACCCCTAACAACAAACAATCCTAACCCCCTAACAACCTACAACACTAACCCCCTAACCACAAACAGCACAAACCCCGTAAGAACAAACAACACTAACCCCCTAACAAGAGTCCTAACCACCTAAAAACAAACAACACTAACCCCCTAAAAAGAAACAACAATAAACCCCTAAAAACAAACAACACTCATCCCCTAAGAACAAACAACACTAACCCTCTAACAACAAACAACACTAACCCCTAAGAACAAAAACACTAACCCCCTAACAACAAACAACACTAACACCCTAAAAACAAACAACCCTAAAACCCTAAAAACAAACAACACTGAACCCCTAAAAACAAACAACACTAAGCCAATAACAACAAACATCACTAACCCACTAACAACAAAAAACACTAACCCGCTAACAACATCCAACAGTAACGCCCTAACCACAAACAACACTAACCCCCTAAAAACAAACAATCCTAACCCCCTAACAACAAACAACACTCACCCCTAAAAAACAAACAACCCTAAAACCTTAAAAGCAAACAACACTGAACCCCTAAAAACAAACAACACTAAGCCCCTAACAACAAACAACAGTAACACCCGAACAACAAACACCACTAAACCCCAACAAGAAACAACCCTAAGCCCCTAACAACAAACAACACTAACCCCCTAACAAGAAACAACCCTAAACCCCTAACAACAAACAACACTAACCCCCTAACAACAAAAAACACTAACACCCTAACAACAACCAACCCTAACCCCTAAGAACAAACAACACTAACGCCCTAAGAACAAACAACACTAACCCCCAGCAACGAACAATACTAACCCCCTAACAACACAAAACCTAACCCCTTATCAACAAACAACCCTAACCCACTAACAACAAACAACCCTAACACCCTAACAACAAACAACACTAACCCCCTAACAACAAACAACCCTAACCAAACAACAAAAAACCCTAACCCACGAACAACAAACAACACTAACACCCTAACAACAAACAACCCTAACCCCCTAACAACAAACAACCCTAAACCCCTAACATCAAACAACACTAACCCCATAACAACACAAAACACTAACACCCTAACAACAAACAACACTAACACCCTAACAACAAAAACCACTAAACCCAAACAAGATACAACCCTAAACCCCTAACAACAAACACTAACCCCGTAACAACAAACAACCCTAACCGCCTAACAAGAAACAACCCTAAACCCCTAACAACAACAACACTAACCCCCTAACAACAAACAACACTGACACCCTAACAACAACCAACCCTAACCCCTAAGAACAAACAACATTAAAGCCCTAAGAACAAACAACACTAACCCCCAGCAACGAACAATACTAACCCTCAGCAACACAAAACCTAACCCCTTATCAACAAACAACCCTAACCCACTAACAACAAACAACCCTAACACCCTAACAACAAACACTAAACCCCTAACAAGAAACTACCCTAACCCCGTAACAACAAACAACAATAACCCTGTAACAACAAACAACCCTAACCCCCAAACAACAAACAACCCTAACCCCCTAAGAACAAACAATCCTAACCCCCGAACAACCAACAACACTAACCCCCTAACCACAGTAAACACTAACACCCTAACAACAAAAACCACTAAACCCCAACAAGAAACAACCCTAAACCCCTAACAACAGACAACACTAACCCCCTAACAACAAACAATCCTAACCAAACAACAAAAAACCCTAACCCACTAACAACAAACAACACTAACACCCTAACAACAAACAACCCTAACCCCCTAACAACAAACAACACTAACACCCTAACAACAAACAACCCTAACCCCCTAACAACAAATAGCACTAACCCCCTAACAACAAACAACCCTAAACCCCTAACGTCAAAGAACACTAAAACCCTAACAAGAAACAACCCTAACCCCCTAACAACAAACACTAACCCCCAAACAACAAACAACCCTAACCCCTGAAAACCAAAAACACTAACCCACTAACAACAAACAACCCTAACCCACTAACAACAAACAACCCTAACACCCTAACAACAAACAACACTAAACAACTAACAACAAACAACCCTAAACCCCTAACATCAAACAACACTAACCCCCTAACAACACAAAACACTAACACCCTAACAACAAACAACACTAACACCCTAACAACAAAAACAACTAAACCCCTACAAGAAACAACCCTAAACCCCTAACAACAAACACTAACCCCCGAACAACAAACAACACTAAACCCCTAACAAGAAACTAACCTAACCCCGTAACAACAAACAACACTAACCTCCTAACAACAAACAAACCTAACCCCCTAACAACAAACACACCTAAACCCCTAACAACAAACAGTCCTAACCCCCTAACAACCTACAACACTAACTCCCTAACCACAAACAGCACAAACCCCGTAAGAACAAACAACACTAACCCCCTAAGAAGAGTCCTAACCACCTAAAAACAAACAACACTAACCCCCTAAAAAGAAACAACAATAAACCCCTAAAAACAAACAACACTCATCCCCTAAGAACAAAAAACACTAACCCTCTAACAACAAACAACACTAACCCCTAAGAACAAAAACACTAACCCCCTAACAACAAACAACACTAACCCCCTAAAAACAAACAACCCTAAAACCCTAAAAACAAACAACACTGAACCCCTAAAAACAAACAACACTAAGCCAATAACAACAAACATCACTAACCCACTAACAACAAAAAACACTAACCCGCTAACAACATCCAACAGTAACGCCCTAACCACAAACAACACTAACCCCCTAAAAACAAACAATCCTAACCCCCTAACAACAAACAACACTCACCCCTAAAAAACAAACAACCCTAAAACCTTAAAAGCAAACAACACTGAACCCCTAAAAACAAACAACACTAAGCCCCTAACAACAAACAACAGTAACACCCGAACAACAAACACCACTAAACCCCAACAAGAAACAACCCTAAGCCCCTAACAACAAACAACACTAACCCCCAACAAGAAACAACCCTAAACCCCTAACAACAAACAACACTAACCCCCGAACAACAAAAAACACTAACACCCTAACAACAACCAACCCTAACCCCTAAGAACAAACAACACTAACGCCCTAAGAACAAACAACACTAACCCCCAGCAACGAACAATACTAACCCCTTAACAACACAAAACCTAACCCCTTATCAACAAACAACCCTAACCCACTAACAACAAACAACCCTAACACCCTAACAACAAACAACACTAACACCCTAACAACAAACAACCCTAAACCCCTAACATCAAAGAACACTAACACCCTAACAACAAACAACCCTAACCCCCTAACAACAAACACTAACCCCCAAACAACAAACAACCCTAACCCCTAAAAACCAAAAACACTAACCCACTAACAACAAAAAACCCTAACCCACTAACAACAAACAACTCTAACCCCCAACAACAAACAACCCTACAACCCTAACATCAAACAACACTATCCCCCTAACAACACAAAACACTAACACCCTCACAAAAAACAACACTAACACCCTAACAACAAAAACCACTAAACCCCAACAAGAAACAACCCTAAACCCCTAACAACAAACACTAACCCCCTAACAACAAACAACACTAAACCCCTAACAAGAAACTACCCTAACCCCGTAACAACAAACAACACTAACCCCGTAACAACAAACAACCCTAACCCCCAAACAACAAACAACCCTAACCCCCTAACAACAAACAATCCTAACCCCCGAACAACCAACAACACTAACCCCCTAACCACAATAAACACTAACACCCTAACAACAAAAACCACTAAACCCCAACAAGAAACAACCCTAAACCCCTAACAACAAACAACACTAACCCCCTAACAACAAACAGCCCTAACCAAACAACAAACAACCCTAACCCACTAAGAACAAACAACACTAACACCTAACAACAAACAACCCTAACCCCCTAACAACAAACAACAGTAACACCCTAACCAGAAACAACCCTAACCCCCTAACAACAAACAACACTAACCCCCTAACAACAAACAACCCTAAATCCCTAACACCAAAGAACACTAACACCCTAACAACAAACAACCCTAACCCCCTAACAACAAACACTAACCCCCAAACAACAAACAACCCTAACCCCTGAAAACCAAAAACACTAACCCACTAACAACAAACAACCCTAAGCCACTAAAAACAAACAACCCTAACACCCTAACAGCAAACAACACTAACCCCCTAACAACAAACAACCCTAAACCCCTAACATCAAACAACTCTAACCCCCCAACAACACAAAACACTAACACCCTAACAACAAACAACACTAACACCCTAACAACAAAAACCACTAAACCCCAACAAGAAACAACCCTGAACCCGTAACAACAAACACTAACCCCCGAACAACAAACAACACTAAACCCCTAACAAGAAACTAACCTAACCCCGTAACAACAAACACTAACCTCCTAACAACAAACAACCCTAACCCCTAAGAACAAACAACACTAACGCCCTAAGAACAAACAACACTAACCCCCAGCAACGAACAATACTAACCCCCTAACAACACAGAACCTAACCCCTTATCAACAAACAACCCTAACCCACTAACAACAAACAACCCTAACACCCTAACAACAAACAACACTAACCCCCTAACAACAAACAACCCTAAACCCATAACATCAAAGAACACTAACACCCTAACAAGAAACAACCCTAGCCCCCTAACAACAAACACTAACCCCCAAACAACAAACAACCCTAACCCCTAAAAACCAAAAACACTAACCCACTAACAACAAACAACCGTAACCCACAAACAACAAACAACCCTAACCCCCTAACAACAAACAACCCTAAACCCCTAACATCAAACAACACTAACCCCATAACAACACAAAACACTAACACCCTAACAACAAACAACACTAACACCCTAACAACAAAAACCACTAAACCCCAACAAGAAACAACCCTGAACCCCTAACAACAAACAACACTAACCCCCTAACAACAAACAACCCTAACCAAACAACAAAAAACCCTAACCCACGAACAACAAACAACACTAACACCCTAACAACAAACAACACTAACACCCTAACAACAAACAACCCTAAACCCCTAACATCAAAGAACACTAAAACCCTAACAACAAACAACCCTAACCCCCTAACAACAAACACTAACCCTCAAACAACAAACAACCCTAACCCCTGAAAACCAAAAACACTAACCCACTAACAACAAACAACCCTAACCCACTAACAACAAACAATCCTAACACCCTAACAACAAACAACACTAAACCCCTAACAACAAACAACCCTAAACCCCTAACATCAAACAACACTAACCCACTAACAAAAAACAACCCTAACACCCTAACAACAAACAACACTAAACAACTAACAACAAACAACCCTAAACCCCTAACATCAAACAACACTAACCCCCTAACAACACAAAACACTAACACCCTAACAACAAACAACACTAACACCCTAACAACAAAAACAACTAAACCCCAACAAGAAACAACCCTAAACCCCTAACAACAAACACTAACCCCCTAACAACAAACAACACTAAACCCCTAACAAGAAACTAACCTAACCCCGTAACAACAAACAACACTAACCTCCTAACAACAAACAACCCTAACCCCCTAACAACAAACACCCTTAAACCCCTAACAACAAACAATCCTAACCCCCTAACAACCTACAACACTAACCCCCTAACCACAAACAGCACAAACCCCGTAAGAACAAACAACACTAACCCCCTAACAAGAGTCCTAACCACCTAAAAACAAACAACACTAACCCCCTAAAAAGAAACAACAATAAACCCCTAAAAACAAACAACACTCATCCCCTAAGAACAAACAACACTAACCCTCTAACAACAAACAACACTAACCCCTAAGAACAAAAACACTAACCCCCTAACAACAAACAACACTAACACCCTAAAAACAAACAACCCTAAAACCCTAAAAACAAACAACACTGAACCCCTAAAAACAAACAACACTAAGCCAATAACAACAAACATCACTAACCCACTAACAACAAAAAACACTAACCCGCTAACAACATCCAACAGTAACGCCCTAACCACAAACAACACTAACCCCCTAAAAACAAACAATCCTAACCCCCTAACAACAAACAACACTCACCCCTAAAAAACAAACAACCCTAAAACCTTAAAAGCAAACAACACTGAACCCCTAAAAACAAACAACACTAAGCCCCTAACAACAAACAACAGTAACACCCGAACAACAAACACCACTAAACCCCAACAAGAAACAACCCTAAGCCCCTAACAACAAACAACACTAACCCCCTAACAACAAACAACCCTAAATCCCTAACACCAAAGAACACTAACACCCTAACAACAAACAACCCTAACCCCCTAACAACAAACACTAACCCCCAAACAACAAACAACCCTAACCCCTGAAAACCAAAAACACTAACCCACTAACAACAAACAACCCTAACCCACTAAAAACAAAAAACCCTAACACCCTAACAGCAAACAACACTAACCCCCTAACAACAAACAACCCTAAACCCCTAACATCAAACAACTCTAACCCCCCAACAACACAAAACACTAACACCCTAACAACAAACAACACTAACACCCTAACAACAAAAACCACTAAACCCCAACAAGAAACAACCCTGAACCCGTAACAACAAACACTAACCCCCGAACAACAAACAACACTAAACCCCTAACAAGAAACTAACCTAACCCCGTAACAACAAACACTAACCTCCTAACAACAAACAACCCTAACCCCTAAGAACAAACAACACTAACGCCCTAAGAACAAACAACACTAACCCCCAGCAACGAACAATACTAACCCCCTAACAACACAGAACCTAAACCCTTATCAACAAACAACCCTAACCCACTAACAACAAACAACCCTAACACCCTAACAACAAACAACACTAACCCCCTAACAACAAACAACCCTAAACCCATAACATCAAAGAACACTAACACCCTAACAAGAAACAACCCTAGCCCCCTAACAACAAACACTAACCCCCAAACAACAAACAACCCTAACCCCTAAAAACCAAAAACACTAACCCACTAACAACAAACAACCGTAACCCACAAACAACAAACAACCCTAACCCCCTAACAACAAACAACCCTAAACCCCTAACATCAAACAACACTAACCCCATAACAACACAAAACACTAACACCCTAACAACAAACAACACTAACACCCTAACAACAAAAACCACTAAACCCCAACAAGAAACAACCCTGAACCCCTAACAACAAACAACACTAACCCCCTAACAACAAACAACCCTAACCAAACAACAAAAAACCCTAACCCACGAACAACAAACAACACTAACACCCTAACAACAAACAACACTAACACCCTAACAACAAACAACCCTAAACCCCTAACATCAAAGAACACTAAAACCCTAACAACAAACAACCCTAACCCCCTAACAACAAACACTAACCCTCAAACAACAAACAACCCTAACCCCTGAAAACCAAAAACACTAACCCACTAACAACAAACAACCCTAACCCACTAACAACAAACAATCCTAACACCCTAACAACAAACAACACTAAACCCCTAACAACAAACAACCCTAAACCCCTAACATCAAACAACACTAACCCACTAACAAAAAACAACCCTAACACCCTAACAACAAACAACACTAAACAACTAACAACAAACAACCCTAAACCCCTAACATCAAACAACACTAACCCCCTAACAACACAAAACACTAACACCCTAACAACAAACAACACTAACACCCTAACAACAAAAACAACTAAACCCCAACAAGAAACAACCCTAAACCCCTAACAACAAACACTAACCCCCTAACAACAAACAACACTAAACCCCTAACAAGAAACTAACCTAACCCCGTAACAACAAACAACACTAACCTCCTAACAACAAACAACCCTAACCCCCTAACAACAAACACCCCTAAACCCCTAACAACAAACAATCCTAACCCCCTAACAACCTACAACACTAACCCCCTAACCACAAACAGCACAAACCCCGTAAGAACAAACAACACTAACCCCCTAACAAGAGTCCTAACCACCTAAAAACAAACAACACTAACCCCCTAAAAAGAAACAACAATAAACCCCTAAAAACAAACAACACTCATCCCCTAAGAACAAACAACACTAACCCTCTAACAACAAACAACACTAACCCCTAAGAACAAAAACACTAACCCCCTAACAACAAACAACACTAACACCCTAAAAACAAACAACCCTAAAACCCTAAAAACAAACAACACTGAACCCCTAAAAACAAACAACACTAAGCCAATAACAACAAACATCACTAACCCACTAACAACAAAAAACACTAACCCGCTAACAACATCCAACAGTAACGCCCTAACCACAAACAACACTAACCCCCTAAAAACAAACAATCCTAACCCCCTAACAACAAACAACACTCACCCCTAAAAAACAAACAACCCTAAAACCTTAAAAGCAAACAACACTGAACCCCTAAAAACAAACAACACTAAGCCCCTAACAACAAACAACAGTAACACCCGAACAACAAACACCACTAAACCCCAACAAGAAACAACCCTAAGCCCCTAACAACAAACAACACTAACCCCCTAACAAGAAACAACCCTAAACCCCTAACAACAAACAACACTAACCCCCTAACAACAAAAAACACTAACACCCTAACAACAACCAACCCTAACCCCTAAGAACAAACAACACTAACGCCCTAAGAACAAACAACACTAACCCCCAGCAACGAACAATACTAACCCCCTAACAACACAAAACCTAACCCCTTATCAACAAACAACCCTAACCCACTAACAACAAACAACCCTAACACCCTAACAACAAACAACACTAACCCCCTAACAACAAACAACCCTAAACCCCTAACATCAAAGAACACTAACACCCTAACAACAAACAACCCTAGCCCCCTAACAACAAACACGAACCCCCAAACAACAAACAACCCTAACCCCTTAAAACCAAAAACACTAACCCACTAACAACAAAAAACCCTAACCCACTAACAACAAACAACTCTAACCCCCTAACAACAAACAACCCTACACTCCTAACATCAAACAACACTATCCCCCGAACAACACAAAACACTAACAGCCTCACAAAAAACAACACTAACACCCTAACAACAAAAACCACTAAACCCCAACAAGAAACAACCCTAAACCCCTAACAAAAAACACTAACCCCCTAACAACAAACAACCCTAAACCCCTAACAAGAAACTACCCTAACCCCGTAACAACAAACAACACTAACACCCTAACAACAAACAACCCTAACCCCCAAACAACAAACAACCCTAACCCCCTAACAACAAACAATCCTAACCCCCAAACAACCAACAACACTAACCCCCTAACCACAATAAACACTAACACTCTAACAACAAAAACCACTAAACCCCAACAAGAAACAACCCTAAACCCCTAACAACAAACAACACTAACACCCTAACAACAAACAACCCTAACCAAACAACAAAAACCCTAACCCACTAACAACAAACAACACTAACACCCTAACAACAAACAACCCTAAACCCCTAACATCAAAGAACACTAACACCTAACAACAAACAACCCTAACCCCCTAACAACAAACACTAACCCCCAAACAACAAACAACCCTAACCCCTAAAAACCAAAAACACTAACCCACTAACAACAAACAACCCTAAACCACTAACAACAAACAACCCTAACACCCTAACAACAAACAACACTAACCCCCTAACAACAAACAACCCTAAACCCCTAACATCAAACAACACTAACACCCTAACAACACAAAACACTAACACCCTAACAACAAACACACTCACCCCCTAACAACAAACAACACTAACCCCCTAACAACAAACAGCCCTAACCAAACAACAAACAACCCTAACCCACTAAGAACAAACAACACTAACACCTAACAACAAACAACCCTAACCCCCTAACAACAAACAACAGTAACACCCTAACCAGAAACAACCCTAACCCCCTAACAACAAACAACACTAACCCCCTAACAACAAACAACCCTAAATCCCTAACACCAAAGAACACTAACACCCTAACAACAAACAACCCTAACCCCCTAACAACAAACACTAACCCCCAAACAACAAACAACCCTAACCCCTGAAAACCAAAAACACTAACCCACTAACAACAAACAACCCTAAGCCACTAAAAACAAACAACCCTAACACCCTAACAGCAAACAACACTAACCCCCTAACAACAAACAACCCTAAACCCCTAACATCAAACAACTCTAACCCCCCAACAACACAAAACACTAACACCCTAACAACAAACAACACTAACACCCTAACAACAAAAACCACTAAACCCCAACAAGAAACAACCCTGAACCCGTAACAACAAACACTAACCCCCGAACAACAAACAACACTAAACCCCTAACAAGAAACTAACCTAACCCCGTAACAACAAACACTAACCTCCTAACAACAAACAACCCTAACCCCTAAGAACAAACAACACTAACGCCCTAAGAACAAACAACACTAACCCCCAGCAACGAACAATACTAACCCCCTAACAACACAGAACCTAACCCCTTATCAACAAACAACCCTAACCCACTAACAACAAACAACCCTAACACCCTAACAACAAACAACACTAACCCCCTAACAACAAACAACCCTAAACCCATAACATCAAAGAACACTAACACCCTAACAAGAAACAACCCTAGCCCCCTAACAACAAACACTAACCCCCAAACAACAAACAACCCTAACCCCTAAAAACCAAAAACACTAACCCACTAACAACAAACAACCGTAACCCACAAACAACAAACAACCCTAACCCCCTAACAACAAACAACCCTAAACCCCTAACATCAAACAACACTAACCCCATAACAACACAAAACACTAACACCCTAACAACAAACAACACTAACACCCTAACAACAAAAACCACTAAACCCCAACAAGAAACAACCCTGAACCCCTAACAACAAACAACACTAACCCCCTAACAACAAACAACCCTAACCAAACAACAAAAAACCCTAACCCACGAACAACAAACAACACTAACACCCTAACAACAAACAACACTAACACCCTAACAACAAACAACCCTAAACCCCTAACATCAAAGAACACTAAAACCCTAACAACAAACAACCCTAACCCCCTAACAACAAACACTAACCCTCAAACAACAAACAACCCTAACCCCTGAAAACCAAAAACACTAACCCACTAACAACAAACAACCCTAACCCACTAACAACAAACAATCCTAACACCCTAACAACAAACAACACTAAACCCCTAACAACAAACAACCCTAAACCCCTAACATCAAACAACACTAACCCACTAACAAAAAACAACCCTAACACCCTAACAACAAACAACACTAAACAACTAACAACAAACAACCCTAAACCCCTAACATCAAACAACACTAACCCCCTAACAACACAAAACACTAACACCCTAACAACAAACAACACTAACACCCTAACAACAAAAACAACTAAACCCCAACAAGAAACAACCCTAAACCCCTAACAACAAACACTAACCCCCTAACAACAAACAACACTAAACCCCTAACAAGAAACTAACCTAACCCCGTAACAACAAACAACACTAACCTCCTAACAACAAACAACCCTAACCCCCTAACAACAAACACCCTTAAACCCCTAACAACAAACAATCCTAACCCCCTAACAACCTACAACACTAACCCCCTAACCACAAACAGCACAAACCCCGTAAGAACAAACAACACTAACCCCCTAACAAGAGTCCTAACCACCTAAAAACAAACAACACTAACCCCCTAAAAAGAAACAACAATAAACCCCTAAAAACAAACAACACTCATCCCCTAAGAACAAACAACACTAACCCTCTAACAACAAACAACACTAACCCCTAAGAACAAAAACACTAACCCCCTAACAACAAACAACACTAACACCCTAAAAACAAACAACCCTAAAACCCTAAAAACAAACAACACTGAACCCCTAAAAACAAACAACACTAAGCCAATAACAACAAACATCACTAACCCACTAACAACAAAAAACACTAACCCGCTAACAACATCCAACAGTAACGCCCTAACCACAAACAACACTAACCCCCTAAAAACAAACAATCCTAACCCCCTAACAACAAACAACACTCACCCCTAAAAAACAAACAACCCTAAAACCTTAAAAGCAAACAACACTGAACCCCTAAAAACAAACAACACTAAGCCCCTAACAACAAACAACAGTAACACCCGAACAACAAACACCACTAAACCCCAACAAGAAACAACCCTAAGCCCCTAACAACAAACAACACTAACCCCCTAACAACAAACAACCCTAAATCCCTAACACCAAAGAACACTAACACCCTAACAACAAACAACCCTAACCCCCTAACAACAAACACTAACCCCCAAACAACAAACAACCCTAACCCCTGAAAACCAAAAACACTAACCCACTAACAACAAACAACCCTAACCCACTAAAAACAAAAAACCCTAACACCCTAACAGCAAACAACACTAACCCCCTAACAACAAACAACCCTAAACCCCTAACATCAAACAACTCTAACCCCCCAACAACACAAAACACTAACACCCTAACAACAAACAACACTAACACCCTAACAACAAAAACCACTAAACCCCAACAAGAAACAACCCTGAACCCGTAACAACAAACACTAACCCCCGAACAACAAACAACACTAAACCCCTAACAAGAAACTAACCTAACCCCGTAACAACAAACACTAACCTCCTAACAACAAACAACCCTAACCCCTAAGAACAAACAACACTAACGCCCTAAGAACAAACAACACTAACCCCCAGCAACGAACAATACTAACCCCCTAACAACACAGAACCTAAACCCTTATCAACAAACAACCCTAACCCACTAACAACAAACAACCCTAACACCCTAACAACAAACAACACTAACCCCCTAACAACAAACAACCCTAAACCCATAACATCAAAGAACACTAACACCCTAACAAGAAACAACCCTAGCCCCCTAACAACAAACACTAACCCCCAAACAACAAACAACCCTAACCCCTAAAAACCAAAAACACTAACCCACTAACAACAAACAACCGTAACCCACAAACAACAAACAACCCTAACCCCCTAACAACAAACAACCCTAAACCCCTAACATCAAACAACACTAACCCCATAACAACACAAAACACTAACACCCTAACAACAAACAACACTAACACCCTAACAACAAAAACCACTAAACCCCAACAAGAAACAACCCTGAACCCCTAACAACAAACAACACTAACCCCCTAACAACAAACAACCCTAACCAAACAACAAAAAACCCTAACCCACGAACAACAAACAACACTAACACCCTAACAACAAACAACACTAACACCCTAACAACAAACAACCCTAAACCCCTAACATCAAAGAACACTAAAACCCTAACAACAAACAACCCTAACCCCCTAACAACAAACACTAACCCTCAAACAACAAACAACCCTAACCCCTGAAAACCAAAAACACTAACCCACTAACAACAAACAACCCTAACCCACTAACAACAAACAATCCTAACACCCTAACAACAAACAACACTAAACCCCTAACAACAAACAACCCTAAACCCCTAACATCAAACAACACTAACCCACTAACAAAAAACAACCCTAACACCCTAACAACAAACAACACTAAACAACTAACAACAAACAACCCTAAACCCCTAACATCAAACAACACTAACCCCCTAACAACACAAAACACTAACACCCTAACAACAAACAACACTAACACCCTAACAACAAAAACAACTAAACCCCAACAAGAAACAACCCTAAACCCCTAACAACAAACACTAACCCCCTAACAACAAACAACACTAAACCCCTAACAAGAAACTAACCTAACCCCGTAACAACAAACAACACTAACCTCCTAACAACAAACAACCCTAACCCCCTAACAACAAACACCCCTAAACCCCTAACAACAAACAATCCTAACCCCCTAACAACCTACAACACTAACCCCCTAACCACAAACAGCACAAACCCCGTAAGAACAAACAACACTAACCCCCTAACAAGAGTCCTAACCACCTAAAAACAAACAACACTAACCCCCTAAAAAGAAACAACAATAAACCCCTAAAAACAAACAACACTCATCCCCTAAGAACAAACAACACTAACCCTCTAACAACAAACAACACTAACCCCTAAGAACAAAAACACTAACCCCCTAACAACAAACAACACTAACACCCTAAAAACAAACAACCCTAAAACCCTAAAAACAAACAACACTGAACCCCTAAAAACAAACAACACTAAGCCAATAACAACAAACATCACTAACCCACTAACAACAAAAAACACTAACCCGCTAACAACATCCAACAGTAACGCCCTAACCACAAACAACACTAACCCCCTAAAAACAAACAATCCTAACCCCCTAACAACAAACAACACTCACCCCTAAAAAACAAACAACCCTAAAACCTTAAAAGCAAACAACACTGAACCCCTAAAAACAAACAACACTAAGCCCCTAACAACAAACAACAGTAACACCCGAACAACAAACACCACTAAACCCCAACAAGAAACAACCCTAAGCCCCTAACAACAAACAACACTAACCCCCTAACAAGAAACAACCCTAAACCCCTAACAACAAACAACACTAACCCCCTAACAACAAAAAACACTAACACCCTAACAACAACCAACCCTAACCCCTAAGAACAAACAACACTAACGCCCTAAGAACAAACAACACTAACCCCCAGCAACGAACAATACTAACCCCCTAACAACACAAAACCTAACCCCTTATCAACAAACAACCCTAACCCACTAACAACAAACAACCCTAACACCCTAACAACAAACAACACTAACCCCCTAACAACAAACAACCCTAAACCCCTAACATCAAAGAACACTAACACCCTAACAACAAACAACCCTAGCCCCCTAACAACAAACACGAACCCCCAAACAACAAACAACCCTAACCCCTTAAAACCAAAAACACTAACCCACTAACAACAAACAACCCTAACCCACTAACAACAAACAACTCTAACCCCCTAACAACAAACAACCCTACACTCCTAACATCAAACAACACTATCCCCCGAACAACACAAAACACTAACAGCCTCACAAAAAACAACACTAACACCCTAACAACAAAAACCACTAAACCCCAACAAGAAACAACCCTAAACCCCTAACAAAAAACACTAACCCCCTAACAACAAACAACCCTAAACCCCTAACAAGAAACTACCCTAACCCCGTAACAACAAACAACACTAACACCCTAACAACAAACAACCCTAACCCCCAAACAACAAACAACCCTAACCCCCTAACAACAAACAATCCTAACCCCCAAACAACCAACAACACTAACCCCCTAACCACAATAAACACTAACACTCTAACAACAAAAACCACTAAACCCCAACAAGAAACAACCCTAAACCCCTAACAACAAACAACACTAACCCCCTAACAACAAACAACCCTAAACCCATAACATCAAAGAACACTAACACCCTAACAAGAAACAACCCTAGCCCCCTAACAACAAACACTAACCCCCAAACAACAAACAACCCTAACCCCTAAAAACCAAAAACACTAACCCACTAACAACAAACAACCGTAACCCACAAACAACAAACAACCCTAACCCCCTAACAACAAACAACCCTAAACCCCTAACATCAAACAACACTAACCCCATAACAACACAAAACACTAACACCCTAACAACAAACAACACTAACACCCTAACAACAAAAACCACTAAACCCCAACAAGAAACAACCCTGAACCCCTAACAACAAACAACACTAACTCCCTAACAACAAACAACCCTAACCAAACAACAAAAAACCCTAACCCACGAACAACAAACAACACTAACACCCTAACAACAAACAACACTAACACCCTAACAACAAACAACCCTAAACCCCTAACATCAAAGAACACTAAAACCCTCACAACAAACAACCCTAACCCCCTAACAACAAACACTAACCCTCAAACAACAAACAACCCTAACCCCTGAAAACCAAAAACACTAACCCACTAACAACAAACAACCCTAACCCACTAACAACAAACAATCCTAACACCCTAACAACAAACAACACTAAACCCCTAACAACAAACAACCCTAAACCCCTAACATCAAACAACACTAACCCACTAACAAAAAACAACCCTAACACCCTAACAACAAACAACACTAAACAACTAACAACAAACAACCCTAAACCCCTAACATCAAACAACACTAACCCCCTAACAACACAAAACACTAACACCCTAACAACAAATAACACTAACACCCTAACAACAAAAACAACTAAACCCCAACAAGAAACAACCCTAAACCCCTAACAACAAACACTAACCCCCTAACAACAAACAACACTAAACCCCTAACAAGAAACTAACCTAACCCCGTAACAACAAACAACACTAACCTCCTAACAACAAACAACCCTAACCCCCTAACAACAAACACCCCTAAACCCCTAACAACAAACAATCCTAACCCCCTAACAACCTACAAAACTAACCCCCTAACCACAAACAGCACAAACCCCGTAAGAACAAACAACACTAACCCCCTAACAAGAGTCCTAACCACCTAAAAACAAACAACACTAACCCCCTAAAAAGAAACAACAATAAACCCCTAAAAACAAACAACACTCATCCCCTAAGAACAAACAACACTAACCCTCTAACAACAAACAACACTAACCCCTAAGAACAAAAACACTAACCCCCTAACAACAAACAACACTAACACCCTAACAACAAACAACCCTAACGCCCTAACAACAAACAACACTAACACCCTAACAACAAACAACCCTAACCCCCTAACAACAAATAGCACTAACCCCCTAACAACAAACAACCCTAAACCCCTAACGTCAAAGAACACTAAAACCCTAACAACAAACAACCCTAACCCCCTAACAACAAACACTAACCCCCAAACAACAAACAACCCTAACCCCTGAAAACCAAAAACACTAACCCACTAACAACAAACAACCCTAACCCACTAACAACAAACAACCCTAACACCCTAACAACAAACAACACTAAACCCCTAACAACAAACAACCCTAAACCCCTAACATCAAACAACACTAACCCCCTAACAACACAAAACACTAACACCCTAACAACAAACAACACTAACACCCTAACAACAAAAACAACTAAACCCCTACAAGAAACAACCCTAAACCCCTAACAACAAACACTAACCCCCGAACAACAAACAACACTAAACCCCTAACAAGAAACTAACCTAACCCCGTAACAACAAACAACACTAACCTCCTAACAACAAACAAACCTAACCCCCTAACAACAAACACCCCTAAACCCCTAACAACAAACAGTCCTAACCCCCTAACAACCTACAACACTAACTCCCTAACCACAAACAGCACAAACCCCGTAAGAACAAACAACACTAACCCCCTAAGAAGAGTCCTAACCACCTAAAAACAAACAACACTAACCCCCTAAAAAGAAACAACAATAAACCCCTAAAAACAAACAACACTCATCCCCTAAGAACAAAAAACACTAACCCTCTAACAACAAACAACACTAACCCCTAAGAACAAAAACACTAACCCCCTAACAACAAACAACACTAACCCCCTAAAAACAAACAACCCTAAAACCCTAAAAACAAACAACACTGAACCCCTAAAAACAAACAACACTAAGCCAATAACAACAAACATCACTAACCCACTAACAACAAAAAACACTAACCCGCTAACAACATCCAACAGTAACGCCCTAACCACAAACAACACTAACCCCCTAAAAACAAACAATCCTAACCCCCTAACAACAAACAACACTCACCCCTAAAAAACAAACAACCCTAAAACCTTAAAAGCAAACAACACTGAACCCCTAAAAACAAACAACACTAAGCCCCTAACAACAAACAACAGTAACACCCGAACAACAAACACCACTAAACCCCAACAAGAAACAACCCTAAGCCCCTAACAACAAACAACACTAACCCCCTAACAAGAAACAACCCTAAACCCCTAACAACAAACAACACTAACCCCCTAACAACAAAAAACACTAACACCCTAACAACAACCAACCCTAACCCCTAAGAACAAACAACACTAACGCCCTAAGAACAAACAACACTAACCCCCAGCAACGAACAATACTAACCCCCTAACAACACAAAACCTAACCCCTTATCAACAAACAACCCTAACCCACTAACAACAAACAACCCTAACACCCTAACAACAAACAACACTAACCCCCTAACAACAAACAACCCTAAACCCCTAACATCAAAGAACACTAACACCCTAACAACAAACAACCCTAACCCCCTAACAACAAACACGAACCCCCAAACAACAAACAACCCTAACCCCTAAAACCAAAAACACTAACCCACTAACAACAAACAACCCTAACCCACTAACAACAAACAACTCTAACCCCGAACAACAAACAACCCTACAACCCTAACATCAAACAACACTATCCCCCTAACAACACAAAACACTAACACCCTCACAAAAAACAACACTAACACCCTAACAACAAAAACCACTAAACCCCAACAAGAAACAACCCTAAACCCCTAACAACAAACACTAACCCCCTAACAACAAACAACACTAAACCCCTAACAAGAAACTACCCTAACCCCGTAACAACAAACAACACTAACCCCGTAACAACAAACAACCCTAACCCCCAAACAACAAACAACCCTAACCCCCTAACAACAAACAATCCTAACCCCCGAACAACCAACAACACTAACCCCCTAACCACAATAAACACTAACACCCTAACAACAAAAACCACTAAACCCCAACAAGAAACAACCCTAAACCCCTAACAACAAACAACACTAACCCCCTAACAACAAACAGCCCTAACCAAACAACAAATAACCCTAACCCACTAAGAACAAACAACACTAACACCTAACAACAAACAACCCTAACCCCCTAACCACAAACAACAGTAACACCCTAACCAGAAACAACCCTAACCCCCTAACAACAAACAACACTAACCCCCTAACAACGAACAACCCTAAATCCCTAACACCAAAGAACACTAACACCCTAACAACAAACAACCCTAACCCCCTAACAACAAACACTAACCCCCAAACAACAAACAACCCTAACCCCTGAAAACCAAAAACACTAACCCACTAACAACAATCAACCCTAACCCACTAAAAACAAAAAACCCTAACACCCTAACAGCAAACAACACTAACCCCCTAACAACAAACAACCCTAAACCCCTAAAATCAAACAACTCTAACCCCCCAACAACACAAAACACTAACACCCTAACAACAAACAACACTAACACCCTAACAACAAAAACCACTAAACCCCAACAAGAAACAACCCTGAACCCGTAACAACAAACACTAACCCCCGAACAACAAACAACACTAAACCCCTAACAAGAAACTAACCTAACCCCGTAACAACAAACACTAACCTCCTAACAACAAACAACCCTAACCCCTAAGAACAAACAACACTAACGCCCTAAGAACAAACAACACTAACCCCAGCAACGAACAATACTAACCCCCTAACAACACAGAACCTAACCCCTTATCAACAAACAACCCTAACCCACTAACAACAAACAAACCTAACACCCTAACAACAAACAACACTAACCCCCTAACAACAAACAACCCTAAACCCATAACATCAAAGAACACTAAAACCCTAACAACAAACAACCCTAACCCCCTAACAACAAACACTAACCCCCAAACAACAAACAACCCTAACCCCTAAAAACCAAAAACACTAACCCACTAACAACAAACAACCGTAACCCACAAACAACAAACAACACTAACCCCCTAACAACAAACAACCCTAAACCCCTAACATCAAACAACACTAACCCCATAACAACACAAAACACTAACACCCTAAAAACAAACAACACTAACACCCTAACAACAAAAACCACTAAACCCCAACAAGAAACAACCCTGAACCCCTAACAACAAACAACACTAACCCCCTAACAAAAAACAACCCTAACCAAACAACAAAAAACCCTAACCCACGAACAACAAACAACACTAACACCCTAACAACAAACAACACTAACACCCTAACAACAAACAACCCTAAACCCCTAACATCAAAGAACACTAAAACCCTAACAACAAACAACCCTAACCCCCTAACAACAAACACTAACCCCCAAACAACAAACAACCCTAACCCCTGAAAACCAAAAACACTAACCCACTAACAACAAACAACCCTAACCCACTAACAACAAACAATCCTAACACCCTAACAACAAACAACACTAAACCCCTAACAACAAACGACCCTAAACCCCTAACATCAAACAACACTAACCCACTAACAAAAAACAACCCTAACACCCTAACAACAAACAACACTAAACAACTAACAACAAACAACCCTAAACCCCTAACATCAAACAACACTAAGCCCCTAACAACACAAAACACTAACACCCTAACAACAAACAACACTAACACCCTAACAACAAAAACAACTAAACCCCAACAAGAAACAACCCTAAACCCCTAACAACAAACACTAACCCCCTAACAACAAACAACACTAAACCCCTAACAAGAAACTAACCTAACCCCGTAACAACAAACAACACTAACCTCCTAACAACAAACAACCCTAACCCCCTAACAACAAACACACCTAAACCCCTAACAACAAACAATCCTAACCCCCTAACAACCTACAACACTAACCCCCTAACCACAAACAGCACAAACCCCGTAAGAACAAACAACACTAACCCCCTAACAAGAGTCCTAACCACCTAAAAACAAACAACACTAACCCCCTAAAAAGAAACAACAATAAACCCCTAAAAACAAACAACACTCATCCCCTAAGAACAAACAACACTAACCCTCTAACAACAAACAACACTAACCCCTAAGAACAAAAACACTAACCCCCTAACAACAAACAACACTAACACCCTAAAAACAAACAACCCTAAAACCCTAAAAACAAACAACACTGAACCCCTAAAAACAAACAACACTAAGCCAATAACAACAAACATCACTAACCCACTAACAACAAAAAACACTAACCCGCTAACAACATCCAACAGTAACGCCCTAACCACAAACAACACTAACCCCCTAAAAACAAACAATCCTAACCCCCTAACAACAAACAACACTCACCCCTAAAAAACAAACAACCCTAAAACCTTAAAAGCAAACAACACTGAACCCCTAAAAACAAACAACACTAAGCCCCTAACAACAAACAACAGTAACACCCGAACAACAAACACCACTAAACCCCAACAAGAAACAACCCTAAGCCCCTAACAACAAACAACACTAACCCCCTAACAAGAAACAACCCTAAACCCCTAACAACAAACACCACTAACCCCCTAACAACAAAAAACACTAACACCCTAACAACAACCAACCCTAACCCCTAAGAACAAACAACACTAACGCCCTAAGAACAAACAACACTAACCCCCAGCAACGAACAATACTAACCCCCTAACAACACAAAACCTAACCCCTTATCAACAAACAACCCTAACCCACTAACAACAAACAACCCAAACACCCTAACAACAAACAACACTAACCCCCTAACAACAAACAACCCTAAACCCCTAACATCAAAGAACACTAACACCCTAACAACAAACAACCCTAACCCCCTAACAACAAACACGAACCCCCAAACAACAAACAACCCTAACCCCTAAAACCAAAAACACTAACCCACTAACAACAAAAAACCCTAACCCACTAACAACAAACAACTCTAACCCCCAACAACAAACAACCCTACAACCCTAACATCAAACAACACTATCCCCCTAACAACACAAAACACTAACACCCTCACAAAAAACAACACTAACACCCTAACAACAAAAACCACTAAACCCCAACAAGAAACAACCCTAAACCCCTAACAACAAACACTAACCCCCTAACAACAAACAACACTAAACCCCTAACAAGAAACTACCCTAACCCCGTAACAACAAACAACACTAACCCCGTAACAACAAACAACCCTAACCCCCAAACAACAAACAACCCTAACCCCCTAACAACAAACAATCCTAACCCCCGAACAACCAACAACACTAACCCCCTAACCACAATAAACACTAACACCCTAACAACAAAAACCACTAAACCCCAACAAGAAACAACCCTAAACCCCTAACAACAAACAACACTAACCCCCTAACAACAAACAGCCCTAACCAAACAACAAACAACCCTAACCCACTAAGAACAAACAACACTAACACCTAACAACAAACAACCCTAACCCCCTAACAACAAACAACAGTAACACCCTAACCAGAAACAACCCTAACCCCCTAACAACAAACAACACTAACCCCCTAACAACAAACAACCCTAACCAAACAACAAACAACCCTAACCCACTAACAACAAACAACACTAACACCCTAACAACAAACAACCCTAACCCCCTAACAACAAGCAACAGTAACACCCTAACCAGAAACAACCCTAACCCCCTAACAACAAACAACACTAACCCCCTAACAACAAACAACCCTAAATCCCTAACACCAAAGAACACTAACACCCTAACAACAAACAACCCTAACCCCCTAACAACAAACACTAACCCCCAAACAACAATCAACCCTAACCCCTGAAAACCAAAAACACTAACCCACTAACAACAAACAACTCTAACCCACTAAAAACAAACAACCCTAACACCCTAACAGCAAACAACACTAACCCCCTAACAACAAACAACCCTAAACCCCTAACATCAAACAACTCTAACCCCCCAACAACACAAAACACTAACACCCTAACAACAAACAACACTAACACCCTAACAACAAAAACCACCAAACCCCAACAAGAAACAACCCTGAACCCATAACAACAAACACTAACCCCCGAACAACAAACAACACTAAACCCCTAACAAGAAACTAACCTAACCCCGTAACAACAAACAACACTAACCTCCTAACAACAAACAACCATAACCCCTAAGAACAAACAACACTAACGCCCTAAGAACAAACAACACTAACCCCAGCAACGAACAATACTAACCCCCTAACAACAGAAAACCTAAGCCCTTATCAACAAACAACCCTAACCCACTAACAACAAACAACCTTAACACCCTAACAACAAACAACACTAACCCCCTAACAACAAACAACTCTAAACCCATAACATCAAAGAACACTAACACCCTAACAACAAACAACCCTAGCCCCCTAACAACAAACACTAACCCCCAAACAACAAACAACCCTAACCCCTAAAAACCAAAAACACTAACCCACTAACAACAAACAACCGTAACCCACTAACAACAAACAACCCTAACCCCCTAACAACAAACAACCCTAAACCCCTAACAACAAACACTAACCCCCAAACAACAAAAAACCCTAACCCCTGAAAACCAAAAACACTAACCCACTAACAACAAACAACCCTAACCCACTAACAACAAACAATCCTAACACCCTAACAACAAACAACACTAAACCCCTAACAACAAACAACCCTAAACCCCTAACATCAAACACCACTAACCCCCTAACAACACAAAACACTAACACCCTAACAACAAACAACACTAACACCCTAACAACAAAAACCACTAAACCCCAACAAGAAACAACCCTAAACCCCTAACAACAAACACTAACCCCCTAACAACAAACAACACTAAACCCCTAACAAGAAACTAACCTAACCCTGTAACAACAAACAACACTAACCTCCTAACAACAAACAACCCTAACCCCCTAACAACAAACGCCCCTAAACCCCTAACAACAAACAATCCTAACCCCCTAACAACCTACAACACTAACCCCCTAACCACAAACAGCACAAACCCCGTAAGAACAAACAACACTAACCCCCTAACAAGAGTCCTAACCACCTAAAAACAAACAACACTAACCCCCTAAAAAGAAACAACAATAAACCCCTAAAAACAAACAACACTCATCCCCTAAGAACAAACAACACTAACCCTCTAACAACAAACAACACTAACCCCTAAGAACAAAAACACTAACCCCCTAACAAGAAACAACCCTAAACCCCTAACAACAAACAACACTAACCCCCTAACAACAAAAAACACTAACACCCTAACAACAACCAACCCTAACCCCTAAGAACAAACAACACTAACGCCCTAAGAACAAACAACACTAACCCCCAGCAACGAACAATACTAACCCCCTAACAACACAAAACCTAACCCCTTATCAACAAACAACCCTAACCCACTAACAATAAACAACCCTGACACCCTAACAACAAACAACACTAACCCCCTAAAAACAAACAACCCTAAACCCCTAACATCAAAGAACACTAACACCCTAACAACAAACAACCCTAGCCCCCTAACAACAAACACTAACCCCCAAACAACAAACAACCCTAACCCCTTAAAACCAAAAACACTAACCCACTAACAACAAACAACCCTAACCCACTAACAACAAACAACTCTAACCCCCTAACAACAAACAACCCTACACCCCTAACATCAAACAACACTATCCCCCTAACAACACAAAACACTAACAGCCTCACAAAAAACAACACTAACACCCTAACAACAAAAACCACTAAACCCCAACAAGAAACAACCCTAAACCCCTAACAACAAACACTAACCCCCTAACAACAAACAACACTCAACCCCTAACAAGAAACTACCCTAACCCCGTAACAACAAACAACACTAACCCCGTAACAACAAACAACCCTAACCCCCAAACAACAAACAACCCTAACCCCCTAACAACAAACAATCCTAACCCCCGAACAACCAACAACACTAACCCCCTAACCACAATAAACACTAACACCCTAACAACAAAAACCACTAAACCCCAACAAGAAACAACCCTAAACCCCTAACAACAAACAACACTAACCCCCTAACAACAAACAACCCTAACCAAACAGCAAACAACCCTAACCCACTAACAACAAACAACACTAACACCCTAACAACAAACAACCCTAACCCCCTAACAACAAACAACAGTAACACCCTAACCAGAAACAACCCTAACCCCCTAACAACAAACAACACTAACCCCCTAACAACAAACAACCCTAAATCCCTAACACCAAAGAACATTAACACACTAACAACAAACAACCCTAACCCCCTAACAACAAACACTAACCCCCAAACAACAAACAACCCTAACACCTGAAAACCAAAAACACTAACCCACTAACAACAAACAACCCTAAGCCACTAAAAACAAACAACCCTAACACCCTAACAGCAAACAACACTAACCCCCTAACAACAAACAACCCTAAACCCCTAACATCAAACAACTCTAACCCCCCAACAACACAAAACACTAACACCCTAACAACAAACAACACTAACACCCTAACAACAAAAACCACTAAACCCCAACAAGAAACAACCCTGAACCCGTAACAACAAACACTAACCCCCGAACAACAAACAACACTAAACCCCTAACAAGAAACTAACCTAACCCCGTAACAACAAACAACACTAACCTCCTAACAACAAACAACCCTAACCCCTAAGAACAAACAACACTAACGCCCTAAGAACAAACAACACTAACCCCCAGCAACGAACAATACTAACCCCCTAACAACAGAAAACCTAACCCCTTATCAACAAACAACCCTAACCCACTAACAACAAACAACCCTAACACCCTAACAACAAACAACCCTAAACCCATAACATCAAAGAACACTAACACCCTAACAAGAAACAACCCTAGCCCCCTAACAACAAACACTAACCCCCAAAAAACAAACAACCCTAACCCCTAAAAACCAAAAACACTAACCCACTAACAACAAACAACCGTAACCCACTAACAACAAACAACCCTAACCCCCTAACAACAAACAACCCTAAACCCCTAACAACAAACACTAACCCCCAAACAACAAACAACCCTAACACCTGAAAACCAAAAACACTAACCCACTAACAACAAACAACCCTAACCCACTAAAAACAAACAACCCTAACACCCTAACAGCAAACAACACTAACCCCCTAACAACAAACAACCCTAAACCCCTAACATCAAACAGCTCTAACCCCCCAACAACACAAAACACTAACACCCTAACAACAAACAACACTAACACCCTAACAACAAAAACCACTAAACCCCAACAAGAAACAAACCTGAACCCGTAACAACAAACACTAACCCCCGAACAACAAACAACACTAAACCCCTAACAAGAAACTAACCTAACCCCGTAACAACAAACAACACTAACCTCCTAACAACAAACAACCCTAACCCCTAAGAACAAACAACACTAACGCCCTAAGAACAAACAACACTAACCCCCAGCAACGAACAATACTAACCCCCTAACAACAGAAAACCTAACCCCTTATCAACAAACAACCCTAACCCACTAACAACAAACAACCCTAACACCCTAACAACAAACAACCCTAAACCCATAACATCAAAGAACACTAACACCCTAACAACAAACAACACTAGCCCCCTAACAACAAACACTAACCCCCAAAAAACAAACAACCCTAACCCCTAAAAACCAAAAACACTAACCCACTAACAACAAACAACCGTAACCCACTAACAACAAACAACCCTAACCCCCTAACAACAAACAACCCTAAACCCCTAACAACAAACACTAACCCCCAAACAACAAACAACCCTAACACCTGAAAACCAAAAACACTAACCCACTAACAACAAACAACCCTAACCCACTAAAAACAAACAACCCTAACACCCTAACAGCAAACAACACTAACCCCCTAACAACAAACAACCCTAAACCCCTAACATCAAACAACTCTAACCCCCCAACAACACAAAACACTAACACCCTAACAACAAACAACACTAACACCCTAACAACAAAAACCACTAAACCCCAACAAGAAACAACCCTGAACCCGTAACAACAAACACTAACCCCCGAACAACAAACAACACTAAACCCCTAACAAGAAACTAACCTAACCCCGTAACAACAAACAACACTAACCTCCTAACAACAAACAACCCTAACCCCTAAGAACAAACAACACTAACGCCCTAAGAACAAACAACACTAACCCCCAGCAACGAACAATACTAACCCCCTAACAACAGAAAACCTAACCCCTTATCAACAAACAACCCTAACCCACTAACAACAAACAACCCTAACACCCTAACAACAAACAACCCTAAACCCATAACATCAAAGAACACTAACACCCTAACAAGAAACAACCCTAGCCCCCTAACAACAAACACTAACCCCCAAACAACAAACAACCCTAACCCCTGAAAACCAAAAACACTAACCCACTAACAACAAACAACCCTAAACCACTAACAACAAACAATCCTAACACCCTAACAACAAACAACACTAAACCCCTAACAACAAACAACCCTAAACCCCTAACATCAAACAACACTAACCCCCTAACAACACAAAACACTAACACCCTAACAACAAACAACACTAACACCCTAACAACAAAAACAACTAAACCCCAACAAGAAACAACCCTAAACCCCTAACAACAAACACTAACCCCCTAACAACAAACAACACTAAACCCCTAACAAGAAACTAACCTAACCCCGTAACAACAAACAACACTAACCTCCTAACAACAAACAACCCTAACCCCCTAACAACAAACACCCCTAAACCCCTAACAACAAACAATCCTAACCCCCTAACAACCTACAACACTAACCCCCTAACCACAAACAGCACAAACCCCGTAAGAACAAACAACACTAACCCCCTAACAACAGTCCTAACCACCTAAAAACAAACAACACTAACCCCCTAAAAAGAAACAACAATAAACCCCTAAAAACAAACAACACTCATCCCCTAAGAACAAACAACACTAACCCTCTAACAACAAACAACACTAACCCCTAAGAACAAAAACACTAACCCCCTAACAACAAACAACACTAACACCCTAAAAACAAACAACCCTAAAACCCTAAAAACAAACAACACTGAACCCCTAAAAACAAACAACACTAAGCCAATAACAACAAACATCACTAACCCACTAACAACAAAAAACACTAACCCGCTAACAACATCCAACAGTAACGCCCTAACCACAAACAATACTAACCCCCTAAAAACAAACAATCCTAACCCCCTAACAACAAACAACACCCACCCCTAAAAAACAAACAACCCTAAAACCTTAAAAGCAAACAACACTGAACCCCTAAAAACAAACAACACTAAGCCCCTAACAACAAACAACAGTAACACCCGAACAACAAACACCACTAAACCCCAACAAGAAACAACCCTAAGCCCCTAACAACAAACAACACTAACCCCCTAACAAGAAACAACCCTAAACCCCTAACAACAAACAACACTAACCCCCTAACAACAAAAAACACTAACACCCTAACAACAACCAACCCTAACCCCTAAGAACAAACAACACTAACGCCCTAAGAACAAACAACACTAACCCCCAGCAACGAACAATACTAACCCCCTAACAACACAAAACCTAACCCCTTATCAACAAACAACCCTAACCCACTAACAACAAACAACCCTAACACCCTAACAACAAACAACACTAACCCCCTAACAACAAACAACCCTAAACCCCTAACATCAAAGAACACTAACACCCTAACAACAAACAACCCTAGCCCCCTAACAACAAACATGAACCCCCAAACAACAAACAAACCTAACCCCTTAAAACCAAAAACACTAACCCACTAACAACAAACAACCCTAACCCACTAACAACAAACAACTCTAACCCCCTAACAACAAACAACCCTACACCCCTAACATCAAACAACACTATCCCCCTAACAACACAAAACACTAACAGCCTCACAAAAAACAACACTAACACCCTAACAACAAACAACCCTAACCCCCTAACAACAAACAACAGTAACACCCTAACCAGAAACAACCCTAACCCCCTAACAACAAACAACACTAACCCCCTAACAACAAACAACCCTAAATCCCTAACACCAAAGAACACTAACACCCTAACAACAAACAACCCTAACCCCCTAACAACAAACACTAACCCCCAAACAACAAACAACCCTAACCCCTGAAAACCAAAAACACTAACCCACTAACAACAAACAACTCTAACCCACTAAAAACAAACAACCCTAACACCCTAACAGCAAACAACACTAACCCCCTAACAACAAACAACCCTAAACCCCTAACATCAAACAACTCTAACCCCCCAACAACACAAAACACTAACACCCTAACAACAAACAACACTAACACCCTAACAACAAAAACCACCAAACCCCAACAAGAAACAACCCTGAACCCGTAACAACAAACACTAACCCCCGAACAACAAACAACACTAAACCCCTAACAAGAAACTAACCTAACCCCGTAACAACAAACAACACTAACCTCCTAACAACAAACAACCATAACCCCTAAGAACAAACAACACTAACGCCCTAAGAACAAACAACACTAACCCCCAGCAACGAACAATACTAACCCCCTAACAACAGAAAACCTAAGCCCTTATCAACAAACAACCCTAACCCACTAACAACAAACAACCTTAACACCCTAACAACAAACAACACTAACCCCCTAACAACAAACAACCCTAAACCCATAACATCAAAGAACACTAACACCCTAACAACAAACAACCCTAGCCCCCTAACAACAAACACTAACCCCCAAACAACAAACAACCCTAACCCCTAAAAACCAAAAACACTAACCCACTAACAACAAACAACCGTAACCCACTAACAACAAACAACCCTAACCCCCTAACAACAAACAACCCTAAACCCCTAACAACAAACACTAACCCCCAAACAACAAAAAACCCTAACCCCTGAAAACCAAAAACACTAACCCACTAACAACAAACAACCCTAACCCACTAACAACAAACAATCCTAACACCCTAACAACAAACAACACTAAACCCCTAACAACAAACAACCCTAAACCCCTAACATCAAACACCACTAACCCCCTAACAACACAAAACACTAACACCCTAACAACAAACAACACTAACACCCTAACAACAAAAACAACTAAACCCCAACAAGAAACAACCCTAAACCCCTAACAACAAACACTAACCCCCTAACAACAAACAACACTAAACCCCTAACAAGAAACTAACCTAACCCTGTAACAACAAACAACACTAACCTCCTAACAACAAACAACCCTAACCCCCTAACAACAAACACCCCTAAACCCCTAACAACAAACAATCCTAACCCCCTAACAACCTACAACACTAACCCCCTAACCACAAACAGCACAAACCCCGTAAGAACAAACAACACTAACCCCCTAACAAGAGTCCTAACCACCTAAAAACAAACAACACTAACCCCCTAAAAAGAAACAACAATAAACCCCTAAAAACAAACAACACTCATCCCCTAAGAACAAACAACACTAACCCTCTAACAACAAACAACACTAACCCCTAAGAACAAAAACACTAACCCCCTAACAAGAAACAACCCTAAACCCCTAACAACAAACAACACTAACCCCCTAACAACAAAAAACACTAACACCCTAACAACAACCAACCCTAACCCCTAAGAACAAACAACACTAACGCCCTAAGAACAAACAACACTAACCCCCAGCAACGAACAATACTAACCCCCTAACAACACAAAACCTAACCCCTTATCAACAAACAACCCTAACCCACTAACAACAAACAACCCTGACACCCTAACAACAAACAACACTAACCCCCTAAAAACAAACAACCCTAAACCCCTAACATCAAAGAACACTAACACCCTAACAACAAACAACCCTAGCCCCCTAACAACAAACACTAACCCCCAAACAACAAACAACCCTAACCCCTTAAAACCAAAAACACTAACCCACTAACAACAAACAACCCTAACCCACTAACAACAAACAACTCTAACCCCCTAACAACAAACAACCCTACACCCCTAACATCAAACAACACTATCCCCCTAACAACACAAAACACTAACAGCCTCACAAAAAACAACACTAACACCCTAACAACAAAAACCACTAAACCCCAACAAGAAACAACCCTAAACCCCTAACAACAAACACTAACCCCCTAACAACAAACAACACTAAACCCCTAACAAGAAACTACCCTAACCCCGTAACAACAAACAACACTAACCCCGTAACAACAAACAACCCTAACCCCCAAACAACAAACAACCCTAACCCCCTAACAACAAACAATCCTAACCCCCGAACAACCAACAACACTAACCCCCTAACCACAATAAACACTAACACCCTAACAACAAAAACCACTAAACCCCAACAAGAAACAACCCTAAACCCCTAACAACAAACAACACTAACCCCCTAACAACAAACAACCCTAACCAAACAGCAAACAACCCTAACCCACTAACAACAAACAACACTAACACCCTAACAACAAACAACCCTAACCCCCTAACAACAAACAACAGTAACACCCTAACCAGAAACAACCCTAACCCCCTAACAACAAACAACACTAACCCCCTAACAACAAACAACCCTAAATCCCTAACACCAAAGAACATTAACACACTAACAACAAACAACCCTAACCCCCTAACAACAAACACTAACCCCCAAACAACAAACAACCCTAACACCTGAAAACCAAAAACACTAACCCACTAACAACAAACAACCCTAAGCCACTAAAAACAAACAACCCTAACACCCTAACAGCAAACAACACTAACCCCCTAACAACAAACAACCCTAAACCCCTAACATCAAACAACTCTAACCCCCCAACAACACAAAACACTAACACCCTAACAACAAACAACACTAACACCCTAACAACAAAAACCACTAAACCCCAACAAGAAACAACCCTGAACCCGTAACAACAAACACTAACCCCCGAACAACAAACAACACTAAACCCCTAACAAGAAACTAACCTAACCCCGTAACAACAAACAACACTAACCTCCTAACAACAAACAACCCTAACCCCTAAGAACAAACAACACTAACGCCCTAAGAACAAACAACACTAACCCCCAGCAACGAACAATACTAACCCCCTAACAACAGAAAACCTAACCCCTTATCAACAAACAACCCTAACCCACTAACAACAAACAACCCTAACACCCTAACAACAAACAACCCTAAACCCATAACATCAAAGAACACTAACACCCTAACAAGAAACAACCCTAGCCCCCTAACAACAAACACTAACCCCCAAAAAACAAACAACCCTAACCCCTAAAAACCAAAAACACTAACCCACTAACAACAAACAACCGTAACCCACTAACAACAAACAACCCTAACCCCCTAACAACAAACAACCCTAAACCCCTAACAACAAACACTAACCCCCAAACAACAAACAACCCTAACACCTGAAAACCAAAAACACTAACCCACTAACAACAAACAACCCTAACCCACTAAAAACAAACAACCCTAACACCCTAACAGCAAACAACACTAACCCCCTAACAACAAACAACCCTAAACCCCTAACATCAAACAACTCTAACCCCCCAACAACACAAAACACTAACACCCTAACAACAAACAACACTAACACCCTAACAACAAAAACCACTAAACCCCAACAAGAAACAACCCTGAACCCGTAACAACAAACACTAACCCCCGAACAACAAACAACACTAAACCCCTAACAAGAAACTAACCTAACCCCGTAACAACAAACAACACTAACCTCCTAACAACAAACAACCCTAACCCCTAAGAACAAACAACACTAACGCCCTAAGAACAAACAACACTAACCCCCAGCAACGAACAATACTAACCCCCTAACAACAGAAAACCTAACCCCTTATCAACAAACAACCCTAACCCACTAACAACAAACAACCCTAACACCCTAACAACAAACAACCCTAAACCCATAACATCAAAGAACACTAACACCCTAACAAGAAACAACCCTAGCCCCCTAACAACAAACACTAACCCCCAAACAACAAACAACCCTAACCCCTGAAAACCAAAAACACTAACCCACTAACAACAAACAACCCTAAACCACTAACAACAAACAATCCTAACACCCTAACAACAAACAACACTAAACCCCTAACAACAAACAACCCTAAACCCCTAACATCAAACAACACTAACCCCCTAACAACACAAAACACTAACACCCTAACAACAAACAACACTAACACCCTAACAACAAAAACAACTAAACCCCAACAAGAAACAACCCTAAACCCCTAACAACAAACACTAACCCCCTAACAACAAACAACACTAAACCCCTAACAAGAAACTAACCTAACCCCGTAACAACAAACAACACTAACCTCCTAACAACAAACAACCCTAACCCCCTAACAACAAACACCCCTAAACCCCTAACAACAAACAATCCTAACCCCCTAACAACCTACAACACTAACCCCCTAACCACAAACAGCACAAACCCCGTAAGAACAAACAACACTAACCCCCTAACAACAGTCCTAACCACCTAAAAACAAACAACACTAACCCCCTAAAAAGAAACAACAATAAACCCCTAAAAACAAACAACACTCATCCCCTAAGAACAAACAACACTAACCCTCTAACAACAAACAACACTAACCCCTAAGAACAAAAACACTAACCCCCTAACAACAAACAACACTAACACCCTAAAAACAAACAACCCTAAAACCCTAAAAACAAACAACACTGAACCCCTAAAAACAAACAACACTAAGCCAATAACAACAAACATCACTAACCCACTAACAACAAAAAACACTAACCCGCTAACAACATCCAACAGTAACGCCCTAACCACAAACAATACTAACCCCCTAAAAACAAACAATCCTAACCCCCTAACAACAAACAACACCCACCCCTAAAAAACAAACAACCCTAAAACCTTAAAAGCAAACAACACTGAACCCCTAAAAACAAACAACACTAAGCCCCTAACAACAAACAACAGTAACACCCGAACAACAAACACCACTAAACCCCAACAAGAAACAACCCTAAGCCCCTAACAACAAACAACACTAACCCCCTAACAAGAAACAACCCTAAACCCCTAACAACAAACAACACTAACCCCCTAACAACAAAAAACACTAACACCCTAACAACAACCAACCCTAACCCCTAAGAACAAACAACACTAACGCCCTAAGAACAAACAACACTAACCCCCAGCAACGAACAATACTAACCCCCTAACAACACAAAACCTAACCCCTTATCAACAAACAACCCTAACCCACTAACAACAAACAACCCTAACACCCTAACAACAAACAACACTAACCCCCTAACAACAAACAACCCTAAACCCCTAACATCAAAGAACACTAACACCCTAACAACAAACAACCCTAGCCCCCTAACAACAAACATGAACCCCCAAACAACAAACAAACCTAACCCCTTAAAACCAAAAACACTAACCCACTAACAACAAACAACCCTAACCCACTAACAACAAACAACTCTAACCCCCTAACAACAAACAACCCTACACCCCTAACATCAAACAACACTATCCCCCTAACAACACAAAACACTAACAGCCTCACAAAAAACAACACTAACACCCTAACAGCAAAAACCACTAAACCCCAACAAGAAACAACCCTAAACCCCTAACAACAAACACTAACCCCCTAACAACAAACAACACTAAACCCCTAACAAGAAACTACCCTAACCCCGTAACAACAAACAACACTAACCCCGTAACAACAAACAACCCTAACCCCCAAACAACAAACAACCCTAACCCCCTAACAACAAACAATCCTAACCCCCTAACAACAAACAATCCTAACCCCCGAACAACCAACAACACTAACCCCCTAACCACAATAAACACTAACACCCTAACAACAAAAACCACTAAACCCCAACAAGAAACAACCCTAAACCCCTAACAACAAACAACACTAACCCCCTAACAACAAACAACCCTAACCAAACAACAAACAACCCTAACCCACTAACAACAAACAACACTAACACCCTAACAACAAACAACCCTAACCCCCTAACAACAAACAACAGTAACACCCTAACCAGAAACAACCCTAACCCCCTAACAACAAACAACACTAACCCCCTAACAACAAACAACCCTAAATCCCTAACACCAAAGAACACTAACACCCTAACAACAAACAACCCTAACCCCCTAACAACAAACACTAACCCCCAAACAACAAACAACCCTAACCCCTGAAAACCAAAAACACTAACCCACTAACAACAAACAACTCTAACCCACTAAAAACAAACAACCCTAACACCCTAACAGCAAACAACACTAACCCCCTAACAACAAACAACCCTAAACCCCTAACATCAAACAACTCTAACCCCCCAACAACACAAAACACTAACACCCTAACAACAAACAACACTAACACCCTAACAACAAAAACCACCAAACCCCAACAAGAAACAACCCTGAACCCGTAACAACAAACACTAACCCCCGAACAACAAACAACACTAAACCCCTAACAAGAAACTAACCTAACCCCGTAACAACAAACAACACTAACCTCCTAACAACAAACAACCCTAACCCCTAAGAACAAACAACACTAACGCCCTAAGAACAAACAACACTAACCCCCAGCAACGAACAATACTAACCCCCTAACAACAGAAAACCTAACCCCTTATCAACAAACAACCCTAACCCACTAACAACAAACAACCCTAACACCCTAACAACAAACAACCCTAAACCCATAACATCAAAGAACACTAACACCCTAACAACAAACAACCCTAGCCCACTAACAACAAACACTAACCCCCAAAAAACAAACAACCCTAACCCCTAAAAACCAAAAACACTAACCCACTAACAACAAACAACCGTAACCCACTAACAACAAACAACCCTAACCCCCTAACAACAAACAACCCTAAACCCCTAACAACAAACACTAACCCCCAAACAACAAACAACCCTAACACCTGAAAACCAAAAACACTAACCCACTAACAACAAACAACCCTAACCCACTAAAAACAAACAACCCTAACACCCTAACAGCAAACAACACTAACCCCCTAACAACAAACAACCCTAAACCCCTAACATCAAACAACTCTAACCCCCCAACAACACAAAACACTAACACCCTAACAACAAACAACACTAACACCCTAACAACAAAAACCACTAAACCCCAACAAGAAACAACCCTGAACCCGTAACAACAAACACTAACCCCCGAACAACAAACAACACTAAACCCCTAACAAGAAACTAACCTAACCCCGTAACAACAAACAACACTAACCTCCTAACAACAAACAACCCTAACCCCTAAGAACAAACAACACTAACGCCCTAAGAACAAACAACACTAACCCCCAGCAACGAACAATACTAACCCCCTAACAACAGAAAACCTAACCCCTTATCAACAAACAACCCTAACCCACTAACAACAAACAACCCTAACACCCTAACAACAAACAACCCTAAACCCATAACATCAAAGAACACTAACACCCTAACAAGAAACAACCCTAGCCCCCTAACAACAAACACTAACCCCCAAACAACAAACAACCCTAACCCCTGAAAACCAAAAACACTAACCCACTAACAACAAACAACCCTAAACCACTAACAACAAACAATCCTAACACCCTAACAACAAACAACACTAAACCCCTAACAACAAACAACCCTAAACCCCTAACATCAAACAACACTAACCCCCTAACAACACAAAACACTAACACCCTAACAACAAACAACACTAACACCCTAACAACAAAAACAACTAAACCCCAACAAGAAACAACCCTAAACCCCTAACAACAAACACTAACCCCCTAACAACAAACAACACTAAACCCCTAACAAGAAACTAACCTAACCCCGTAACAACAAACAACACTAACCTCCTAACAACAAACAACCCTAACCCCCTAACAACAAACACCCCTAAACCCCTAACAACAAACAATCCTAACCCCCTAACAACCTACAACACTAACCCCCTAACCACAAACAGCACAAACCCCGTAAGAACAAACAACACTAACCCCCTAACAACAGTCCTAACCACCTAAAAACAAACAACACTAACCCCCTAAAAAGAAACAACAATAAACCCCTAAAAACAAACAACACTCATCCCCTAAGAACAAACAACACTAACCCTCTAACAACAAACAACACTAACCCCTAAGAACAAAAACACTAACCCCCTAACAACAAACAACACTAACACCCTAAAAACAAACAACCCTAAAACCCTAAAAACAAACAACACTGAACCCCTAAAAACAAACAACACTAAGCCAATAACAACAAACATCACTAACCCACTAACAACAAAAAACACTAACCCGCTAACAACATCCAACAGTAACGCCCTAACCACAAACAATACTAACCCCCTAAAAACAAACAATCCTAACCCCCTAACAACAAACAACACCCACCCCTAAAAAACAAACAACCCTAAAACCTTAAAAGCAAACAACACTGAACCCCTAAAAACAAACAACACTAAGCCCCTAACAACAAACAACAGTAACACCCGAACAACAAACACCACTAAACCCCAACAAGAAACAACCCTAAGCCCCTAACAACAAACAACACTAACCCCCTAACAAGAAACAACCCTAAACCCCTAACAACAAACAACACTAACCCCCTAACAACAAAAAACACTAACACCCTAACAACAACCAACCCTAACCCCTAAGAACAAACAACACTAACGCCCTAAGAACAAACAACACTAACCCCCAGCAACGAACAATACTAACCCCCTAACAACACAAAACCTAACCCCTTATCAACAAACAACCCTAACCCACTAACAACAAACAACCCTAACACCCTAACAACAAACAACACTAACCCCCTAACAACAAACAACCCTAAACCCCTAACATCAAAGAACACTAACACCCTAACAACAAACAACCCTAGCCCCCTAACAACAAACATGAACCCCCAAACAACAAACAAACCTAACCCCTTAAAACCAAAAACACTAACCCACTAACAACAAACAACCCTAACCCACTAACAACAAACAACTCTAACCCCCTAACAACAAACAACCCTACACCCCTAACATCAAACAACACTATCCCCCTAACAACACAAAACACTAACAGCCTCACAAAAAACAACACTAACACCCTAACAGCAAAAACCACTAAACCCCAACAAGAAACAACCCTAAACCCCTAACAACAAACACTAACCCCCTAACAACAAACAACACTAAACCCCTAACAAGAAACTACCCTAACCCCGTAACAACAAACAACACTAACCCCGTAACAACAAACAACCCTAACCCCCAAACAACAAACAACCCTAACCCCCTAACAACAAACAATCCTAACCCCCGAACAACCAACAACACTAACCCCCTAACCACAATAAACACTAACACCCTAACAACAAAAACCACTAAACCCCAACAAGAAACAACCCTAAACCCCTAACAACAAACAACACTAACCCCCTAACAACAAACAACCCTAACCAAACAACAAACAACCCTAACCCACTAACAACAAACAACACTAACACCCTAACAACAAACAACCCTAACCCCCTAACAACAAACAACAGTAACACCCTAACCAGAAACAACCCTAACCCCCTAACAACAAACAACACTAACCCCCTAACAACAAACAACCCTAAATCCCTAACACCAAAGAACACTAACACCCTAACAACAAACAACCCTAACCCCCTAACAACAAACACTAACCCCCAAACAACAAACAACCCTAACCCCTGAAAACCAAAAACACTAACCCACTAACAACAAACAACTCTAACCCACTAAAAACAAACAACCCTAACACCCTAACAGCAAACAACACTAACCCCCTAACAACAAACAACCCTAAACCCCTAACATCAAACAACTCTAACCCCCCAACAACACAAAACACTAACACCCTAACAACAAACAACACTAACACCCTAACAACAAAAACCACCAAACCCCAACAAGAAACAACCCTGAACCCGTAACAACAAACACTAACCCCCGAACAACAAACAACACTAAACCCCTAACAAGAAACTAACCTAACCCCGTAACAACAAACAACACTAACCTCCTAACAACAAACAACCATAACCCCTAAGAACAAACAACACTAACGCCCTAAGAACAAACAACACTAACCCCCAGCAACGAACAATACTAACCCCCTAACAACAGAAAACCTAAGCCCTTATCAACAAACAACCCTAACCCACTAACAACAAACAACCTTAACACCCTAACAACAAACAACACTAACCCCCTAACAACAAACAACCCTAAACCCATAACATCAAAGAACACTAACACCCTAACAACAAACAACCCTAGCCCCCTAACAACAAACACTAACCCCCAAACAACAAAAAACCCTAACCCCTAAAAACCAAAAACACTAACCCACTAACAACAAACAACCGTAACCCACTAACAACAAACAACCCTAACCCCCTAACAACAAACAACCCTAAACCCCTAACAACAAACACTAACCCCCAAACAACAAAAAACCCTAACCCCTGAAAACCAAAAACACTAACCCACTAACAACAAACAACCCTAACCCACTAACAACAAACAATCCTAACACCCTAACAACAAACAACACTAAACCCCTAACAACAAACAACCCTAAACCCCTAACATCAAACACCACTAACCCCCTAACAACACAAAACACTAACACCCTAACAACAAACAACACTAACACCCTAACAACAAAAACAACTAAACCCCAACAAGAAACAACCCTAAACCCCTAACAACAAACACTAACCCCCTAACAACAAACAACACTAAACCCCTAACAAGAAACTAACCTAACCCTGTAACAACAAACAACACTAACCTCCTAACAACAAACAACCCTAACCCCCTAACAACAAACACCCCTAAACCCCTAACAACAAACAATCCTAACCCCCTAACAACCTACAACACTAACCCCCTAACCACAAACAGCACAAACCCCGTAAGAACAAACAACACTAACCCCCTAACAAGAGTCCTAACCACCTAAAAACAAACAACACTAACCCCCTAAAAAGAAACAACAATAAACCCCTAAAAACAAACAACACTCATCCCCTAAGAACAAACAACACTAACCCTCTAACAACAAACAACACTAACCCCTAAGAACAAAAACACTAACCCCCTAACAAGAAACAACCCTAAACCCCTAACAACAAACAACACTAACCCCCTAACAACAAAAAACACTAACACCCTAACAACAACCAACCCTAACCCCTAAGAACAAACAACACTAACGCCCTAAGAACAAACAACACTAACCCCCAGCAACGAACAATACTAACCCCCTAACAACACAAAACCTAACCCCTTATCAACAAACAACCCTAACCCACTAACAACAAACAACCCTGACACCCTAACAACAAACAACACTAACCCCCTAAAAACAAACAACCCTAAACCCCTAACATCAAAGAACACTAACACCCTAACAACAAACAACCCTAGCCCCCTAACAACAAACACTAACCCCCAAACAACAAACAACCCTAACCCCTTAAAACCAAAAACACTAACCCACTAACAACAAACAACCCTAACCCACTAACAACAAACAACTCTAACCCCCTAACAACAAACAACCCTACACCCCTAACATCAAACAACACTATCCCCCTAACAACACAAAACACTAACAGCCTCACAAAAAACAACACTAACACCCTAACAACAAAAACCACTAAACCCCAACAAGAAACAACCCTAAACCCCTAACAACAAACACTAACCCCCTAACAACAAACAACACTCAACCCCTAACAAGAAACTACCCTAACCCCGTAACAACAAACAACACTAACCCCGTAACAACAAACAACCCTAACCCCCAAACAACAAACAACCCTAACCCCCTAACAACAAACAATCCTAACCCCCGAACAACCAACAACACTAACCCCCTAACCACAATAAACACTAACACCCTAACAACAAAAACCACTAAACCCCAACAAGAAACAACCCTAAACCCCTAACAACAAACAACACTAACCCCCTAACAACAAACAACCCTAACCAAACAGCAAACAACCCTAACCCACTAACAACAAACAACACTAACACCCTAACAACAAACAACCCTAACCCCCTAACAACAAACAACAGTAACACCCTAACCAGAAACAACCCTAACCCCCTAACAACAAACAACACTAACCCCCTAACAACAAACAACCCTAAATCCCTAACACCAAAGAACATTAACACACTAACAACAAACAACCCTAACCCCCTAACAACAAACACTAACCCCCAAACAACAAACAACCCTAACACCTGAAAACCAAAAACACTAACCCACTAACAACAAACAACCCTAAGCCACTAAAAACAAACAACCCTAACACCCTAACAGCAAACAACACTAACCCCCTAACAACAAACAACCCTAAACCCCTAACATCAAACAACTCTAACCCCCCAACAACACAAAACACTAACACCCTAACAACAAACAACACTAACACCCTAACAACAAAAACCACTAAACCCCAACAAGAAACAACCCTGAACCCGTAACAACAAACACTAACCCCCGAACAACAAACAACACTAAACCCCTAACAAGAAACTAACCTAACCCCGTAACAACAAACAACACTAACCTCCTAACAACAAACAACCCTAACCCCTAAGAACAAACAACACTAACGCCCTAAGAACAAACAACACTAACCCCCAGCAACGAACAATACTAACCCCCTAACAACAGAAAACCTAACCCCTTATCAACAAACAACCCTAACCCACTAACAACAAACAACCCTAACACCCTAACAACAAACAACCCTAAACCCATAACATCAAAGAACACTAACACCCTAACAAGAAACAACCCTAGCCCCCTAACAACAAACACTAACCCCCAAAAAACAAACAACCCTAACCCCTAAAAACCAAAAACACTAACCCACTAACAACAAACAACCGTAACCCACTAACAACAAACAACCCTAACCCCCTAACAACAAACAACCCTAAACCCCTAACAACAAACACTAACCCCCAAACAACAAACAACCCTAACACCTGAAAACCAAAAACACTAACCCACTAACAACAAACAACCCTAACCCACTAAAAACAAACAACCCTAACACCCTAACAGCAAACAACACTAACCCCCTAACAACAAACAACCCTAAACCCCTAACATCAAACAACTCTAACCCCCCAACAACACAAAACACTAACACCCTAACAACAAACAACACTAACACCCTAACAACAAAAACCACTAAACCCCAACAAGAAACAAACCTGAACCCGTAACAACAAACACTAACCCCCGAACAACAAACAACACTAAACCCCTAACAAGAAACTAACCTAACCCCGTAACAACAAACAACACTAACCTCCTAACAACAAACAACCCTAACCCCTAAGAACAAACAACACTAACGCCCTAAGAACAAACAACACTAACCCCCAGCAACGAACAATACTAACCCCCTAACAACAGAAAACCTAACCCCTTATCAACAAACAACCCTAACCCACTAACAACAAACAACCCTAACACCCTAACAACAAACAACCCTAAACCCATAACATCAAAGAACACTAACACCCTAACAAGAAACAACCCTAGCCCCCTAACAACAAACACTAACCCCCAAAAAACAAACAACCCTAACCCCTAAAAACCAAAAACACTAACCCACTAACAACAAACAACCGTAACCCACTAACAACAAACAACCCTAACCCCCTAACAACAAACAACCCTAAACCCCTAACAACAAACACTAACCCCCAAACAACAAACAACCCTAACACCTGAAAACCAAAAACACTAACCCACTAACAACAAACAACCCTAACCCACTAAAAACAAACAACCCTAACACCCTAACAGCAAACAACACTAACCCCCTAACAACAAACAACCCTAAACCCCTAACATCAAACAACTCTAACCCCCCAACAACACAAAACACTAACACCCTAACAACAAACAACACTAACACCCTAACAACAAAAACCACTAAACCCCAACAAGAAACAACCCTGAACCCGTAACAACAAACACTAACCCCCGAACAACAAACAACACTAAACCCCTAACAAGAAACTAACCTAACCCCGTAACAACAAACAACACTAACCTCCTAACAACAAACAACCCTAACCCCTAAGAACAAACAACACTAACGCCCTAAGAACAAACAACACTAACCCCCAGCAACGAACAATACTAACCCCCTAACAACAGAAAACCTAACCCCTTATCAACAAACAACCCTAACCCACTAACAACAAACAACCCTAACACCCTAACAACAAACAACCCTAGACCCATAACATCAAAGAACACTAACACCCTAACAAGAAACAACCCTAGCCCCCTAACAACAAACACTAACCCCCAAACAACAAACAACCCTAACCCCTGAAAACCAAAAACACTAACCCACTAACAACAAACAACCCTAAACCACTAACAACAAACAATCCTAACACCCTAACAACAAACAACACTAAACCCCTAACAACAAACAACCCTAAACCCCTAACATCAAACAACACTAACCCCCTAACAACACAAAACACTAACACCCTAACAACAAACAACACTAACACCCTAACAACAAAAACCACTAAACCCCAACAAGAAACAACCCTAAACCCCTAACAACAAACACTAACCCCCGAACAACAAACAACACTAAACCCCTAACAAGAAACTAACCTAACCCCGTAACAACAAACAACACTAACCTCCTAACAACAAACAACCCTAACCCCCTAACAACAAACACCCCTAAACCCCTAACAACAAACAATCCTAACCCCCTAACAACCTACAACACTAACCCCCTAACCACAAACAGCACAAACCCCGTAAGAACAAACAACACTAACCCCCTAACAACAGTCCTAACCACCTAAAAACAAACAACACTAACCCCCTAAAAAGAAACAACAATAAACCCCTAAAAACAAACAACACTCCTCCCCTGAGAACAAACAACACTAACCCTCTAACAACAAACAACACTAACCCCTAAGAACAAAAACACTAACCCCCTAAAAACAAACAACCCTAAAACCCTAAAAACAAACAACACTGAACCCCTTAAAACAAACAACACTAAGCCCCTAACAACAAACAGCACTAACACTCTAACAACAAAAAACACTGACACGCTAACAACAACCAATACTAACCCCCTAACAACAAACAATCCTAACCCCCTAAAAACAAACAACACTAACCCCCTAAAAACAAACAACCCTAAAACCCTAAAAACAAACAACACTAAGCCAATAACAACAAACAGCACTAACCCACTAACAACAAAAAACACTAACCCGCTAACAACATCCAACAGTAACGCCCTAACCACAAACAACACTAACCCCCTAAAAACAAACAATCCTAACCCCCTAACAACAAACAACACTCACCCTAAAAAACAAACAACCCTAAAACCCTAAAAGCAAACAACACTGAACACCTAAAAACAAACAACACTAAGCCCCTAACAACAAACAACACTAACACCCGAACAACAAACACCACTAAACCCCAACAAGAAACAACCATAAGCCCCTAACAACAAACAACACTAACCCCCTAACAAGAAACAACCCTAAACCCCTAACAACAAACAACACTAACCCCCACAAACGAACAATAATAACCCCCTAACAACACAAAACCTAACCCCTTATCAACAAACAACCCTAACCCACTAACAACAAACAACCCTAACACCCTAACAACAAACAACACTAACCCCCTAACAACAAACAACCCTAAACCCCTAACATCAAAGAACACTAACACCCTAACAACAAACAACCCTAACCCCCTAACAACAAACACTAACCCCCAAACAACAAACAACCCTAACCCCTAAAAACCAAAAACACTAACCCACTAACAACAAAAAACCCTAACCCACTAACAACAAACAACTCTAACCCCCAACAACGAACAACCCTACAACCCTAACATCAAACAACACTATCCCCCTAACAACACAAAACACTAACACCCTCACAAAAAACAACACTAACACCCTAACAACAAAAACCACTAAACCCCAACAAAAAACAACCCTAAACCCCTAACAACAAACACTAACCCCCTAACAACAAACAACACTAAACCCCTAACAAGAAACTACTCTAACCCCGTAACAACAAACAACACTAACCCCGTAACAACAAACAACCCTAACCCCCAAACAACAAACAACCCTAACCCCCTAACAACAAACAATCCTAACCCCCGAACAACCAACAACACTAACCCCCTAACCACAATAAACACTAACACCCTAACAACAAAAACCACTAAACCCCAACAAGAAACAACCCTAAACCCCTAACAACAAACAACACTAACCCCCTAACAACAAACAAACCTAACCAAACAACAAACAACCCTAACCCACTAAGAACAAACAACAGTAACACCTAACAACAAACAACCCTAACCCCCTAACAACAAACAACAGTAACACCCTAACCAGAAACAACCCTAACCCCCTAACAACAAACAACACTAACCCCCTAACAACAAACAACCCTAAATCCCTAACACCAAAGAACATTAACACCCTAACAACAAACAACCCTAACCCCCTAACAACAAACACTAACCCCCAAACAACAAACAACCCTATCCCCTGAAAACCAAAAACACTAACCCACTAACAACAAACAACCCTAACCCACTAAAAACAAACAACCCTAACACCCTAACAGCAAACAACACTAACCCCCTAACAACAAACAACCCTAAACCCCTAACATCAAACAACTCTAACCCCCCAACAACACAAAACACTAACACCCTCACAAAAAACAACACTAACACCCTAACAACAAAAACCACTAAACCCCAACAAGAAACAACCCTAAACCCCTAACAACAAACACTAACCCCCTAACAACAAACAACACTAAACCCCTAACAAGAAACTACCCTAACCCCGTAACAACAAACAACACTAACCCCGTAACAACAAACAACCCTAACCCCCAAACAACAAACAACCCTAACCCCCTAACAACAAACAATCCTAACCCCCGAACAACCAACAACACTAACCCCCTAACCACAATAAACACTAACACCCTAACAACAAAAACCACTAAACCCCAACAAGAAACAACCCTAAACCCCTAACAACAAACAACACTAACCCCCTAACAACAAACAACCCTAACCAAACAGCAAACAACCCTAACCCACTAACAACAAACAACACTAACACCCTAACAACAAACAACCCTAACCCCCTAACAACAAACAACAGTAACACCCTAACCAGAAACAACCCTAACCCCCTAACAGCAAACAACACTAACACCCTAACAACAAACAACCCTAAATCCCTAACACCAAAGAACACTAACACCCTAACAACAAACAACCCTAACCCCCTAACAACAAACACTAACCCCCAAACAACAAACAACCCTAACACCTGAAAACCAAAAACACTAACCCACTAACAACAAACAACCCTAACCCACTAACAACAAACAACCCTAACACCCTAACAGCAAACAACACTAACCCCCTAACAACAAACAACCCTAAACCCCTAACATCAAACAACTCTAACCCCCCAACAACACAAAACACTAACACCCTAACAACAAACAACACTAACACCCTAACAACAAAAACCACTAAACCCCAACAAGAAACAACCCTGAACCCGTAACAACAAACACTAACCCCCGAACAACAAACAACACTAAACCCCTAACAAGAAACTAACCTAACCCCGTAACAACAAACAACACTAACCTCCTAACAACAAACAACCCTAACCCCCTAACAACAAACACCCCTAAACCCCTAACAACAAACAATCCTAACCCCCTAACAACCTACAACACTAACCCCCTAACCACAAACAGCACAAACCCCGTAAGAACAAACAACACTAACCCCCTAACAAGAGTCCTAACCACCTAAAAACAAACAACACTAACCCCCTAAAAAGAAACAACAATAAACCCCTAAAAACAAACAACACTCATCCCCTAAGAACAAACAACACTAACCCTCTAACAACAAACAACACTAACCCCTAAGAACAAAAACACTAACCCCCTAACAACAAACAACACTAACACCCTAAAAACAAACAACCCTAAAACCCTAAAAACAAACAACACTGAACCCCTAAAAACAAACAACACTAAGCCAATAACAACAAACATCACTAACCCACTAACAACAAAAAACACTAACCCGCTAACAACATCCAACAGTAACGCCCTAACCACAAACAACACTAACCCCCTAAAAACAAACAATCCTAACCCCTAACAACAAACAACACTAACCCCCTAACAACAAAAAACACTAACACCCTAACAACAACCAACCCTAACCCCTAAGAACAAACAACACTAACGCCCTAAGAACAAACAACACTAACCCCCAGCAACGAACAATACTAACCCCCTAACAACACAAAACCTAACCCCTTATCAACAAACAACCCTAACCCACTAACAACAAACAACCCTGACACCCTAACAACAAACAACACTAACCCCCTAAAAACAAACAACCCTAAACCCCTAACATCAAAGAACACTAACACCCTAACAACAAACAACCCTAGCCCCCTAACAACAAACACTAACCCCCAAACAACAAACAACCCTAACTCCTTAAAACCAAAAACACTAACCCACTAACAACAAACAACCCTAACCCACTAACAACAAACAACTCTAACCCCCTAACAACAAACAACCCTACACCCCTAACATCAAACAACACTATCCCCCTAACAACACAAAACACTAACAGCCTCACTAAAAACAACACTAACACCCTAACAACAAAAACCACTAAACCCCAACAAGAAACAACCCTAAACCCCTAACAACAAACACTATCCCCCTAACAACAAACAACACTCAACCCCTAACAAGAAACTACCCTAACCCCGTAACAACAAACAACACTAACCCCGTAACAACAAACAACCCTAACCCCCAAACAACAAACAACCCTAACCCCCTAACAACAAACAATCCTAACCCCCGAACAACCAACAACACTAACCCCCTAACCACAATAAACACTAACACCCTAACAACAAAAACCACTAAACCCCAACAAGAAACAACCCTAAACCCCTAACAACAAACAACACTAACCCCCTAACAACAAACAACCCTAACCAAACAGCAAACAACCCTAACCCACTAACAACAAACAACACTAACACCCTAACAACAAACAACCCTAACCCCCTAACAACAAACAACAGTAACACCCTAACCAGAAACAACCCTAACCCCCTAACAACAAACAACACTAACACCCTAACAACAAACAACCCTAAATCCCTAACACCAAAGAACACTAACACCCTAACAACAAACAACCCTAACCCCCTAACAACAAACACTAACCCCCAAACAACAAACAACCCTAACACCTGAAAACCAAAAACACTAACCCACTAACAACAAACAACCCTAAGCCACTAAAAACAAACAACCCTAACACCCTAACAGCAAACAACACTAACCCCCTAACAACAAACAACCCTAAACCCCTAACATCAAACAACTCTAACCCCCCAACAACACAAAACACTAACACCCTAACAACAAACAACACTAACACCCTAACAACAAAAACCACTAAACCCCAACAAGAAACAACCCTGAACCCGTAACAACAAACACTAACCCCGGAACAACAAACAACACTAAACCCCTAACAAGAAACTAACCTAACCCCGTAACAACAAACACTAACCTCCTAACAACAAACAACCCTAACCCCTAAGAACAAACAACACTAACGCCCTAAGAACAAACAACACTAACCCCCAGCAACGAACAATACTAACCCCCTAACAACACAGAACCTAACCCCTTATCAACAAACAACCCTAACCCACTAACAACAAACAACCCTAACACCCTAACAACAAACAACACTAACCCCCTAACAACAAACAACCCTAAACCCATAACATCAAAGAACACTAACACCCTAACAAGAAACAACCCTAGCCCCCTAACAACAAACACTAACCCCCAAACAACAAACAACCCTAACCCCTAAAAACCAAAAACACTAACCCACTAACAACAAACAACCGTAACCCACAAACAACAAACAACCCTAACCCCCTAACAACAAACAACCCTAAACCCCTAACATCAAACAACACTAACCCCATAACAACACAAAACACTAACACCCTAACAACAAACAACACTAACACCCTAACAACAAAAACCACTAAACCCCAACAAGAAACAACCCTGAACCCCTAACAACAAACAACACTAACCCCCTAACAACAAACAACCCTAACCAAACAACAAAAAACCCTAACCCACGAACAACAAACAACACTAACACCCTAACAACAAACAACACTAACACCCTAACAACAAACAACCCTAAACCCCTAACATCAAAGAACACTAAAACCCTAACAACAAACAACCCTAACCCCCTAACAACAAACACTAACCCTCAAACAACAAACAACCCTAACCCCTGAAAACCAAAAACACTAACCCACTAACAACAAACAACCCTAACCCACTAACAACAAACAATCCTAACACCCTAACAACAAACAACACTAAACCCCTAACAACAAACAACCCTAAACCCCTAACATCAAACAACACTAACCCACTAACAAAAAACAACCCTAACACCCTAACAACAAACAACACTAAACAACTAACAACAAACAACCCTAAACCCCTAACATCAAACAACACTAACCCCCTAACAACACAAAACACTAACACCCTAACAACAAACAACACTAACACCCTAACAACAAAAACAACTAAACCCCAACAAGAAACAACCCTAAACCCCTAACAACAAACACTAACCCCCTAACAACAAACAACACTAAACCCCTAACAAGAAACTAACCTAACCCCGTAACAACAAACAACACTAACCTCCTAACAACAAACAACCCTAACCCCCTAACAACAAACACCCCTAAACCCCTAACAACAAACAATCCTAACCCCCTAACAACCTACAACACTAACCCCCTAACCACAAACAGCACAAACCCCGTAAGAACAAACAACACTAACCCCCTAACAAGAGTCCTAACCACCTAAAAACAAACAACACTAACCCCCTAAAAAGAAACAACAATAAACCCCTAAAAACAAACAACACTCATCCCCTAAGAACAAACAACACTAACCCTCTAACAACAAACAACACTAACCCCTAAGAACAAAAACACTAACCCCCTAACAACAAACAACACTAACCCCCTAAAAACAAACAACCCTAAAACCCTAAAAACAAACAACACTGAACCCCTAAAAACAAACAACACTAAGCCAATAACAACAAACATCACTAACCCACTAACAACAAAAAACACTAACCCGCTAACAACATCCAACAGTAACGCCCTAACCACAAACAACACTAACCCCCTAAAAACAAACAATCCTAACCCCCTAACAACAAACAACACTCACCCCTAAAAAACAAACAACCCTAAAACCTTAAAAGCAAACAACACTGAACCCCTAAAAACAAACAACACTAAGCCCCTAACAACAAACAACAGTAACACCCGAACAACAAACACCACTAAACCCCAACAAGAAACAACCCTAAGCCCCTAACAACAAACAACACTAACCCCCAACAAGAAACAACCCTAAACCCCTAACAACAAACACCACTAACCCCCTAACAACAAAAAACACTAACACCCTAACAACAACCAACCCTAACCCCTAAGAACAAACAACACTAACGCCCTAAGAACAAACAACACTAACCCCCAGCAACGAACAATACTAACCCCCTAACAACACAAAACCTAACCCCTTATCAACAAACAACCCTAACCCACTAACAACAAACAACCTAACACCCTAACAACAAACAACACTAACCCCCAAACAACAAACAACCCTAACCCCTAAAAACCAAAAACACTAACCCACTAACAACAAACAACCGTAACCCACTAACAACAAACAACCCTAACCCCCTAACAACAAACAACCCTAAACCCCTAACAACAAACACTAACCCCCAAACAACAAAAAACCCTAACCCCTGAAAACCAAAAACACTAACCCACTAACAACAAACAACCCTAACCCACTAACAACAAACAATCCTAACACCCTAACAACAAACAACACTAAACCCCTAACAACAAACAACCCTAAACCCCTAACATCAAACACCACTAACCCCCTAACAACACAAAACACTAACACCCTAACAACAAACAACACTAACACCCTAACAACAAAAACAACTAAACCCCAACAAGAAACAACCCTAAACCCCTAACAACAAACACTAACCCCCTAACAACAAACAACACTAAACCCCTAACAAGAAACTAACCTAACCCCGTAACAACAAACAACACTAACCTCCTAACAACAAACAACCCTAACCCCCTAACAACAAACACCCCTAAACCCCTAACAACAAACAATCCTAACCCCCTAACAACCTACAACACTAACCCCCTAACCACAAACAGCACAAACCCCGTAAGAACAAACAACACTAACCCCCTAACAAGAGTCCTAACCACCTAAAAACAAACAACACTAACCCCCTAAAAAGAAACAACAATAAACCCCTAAAAACAAACAACACTCATCCCCTAAGAACAAACAACACTAACCCTCTAACAACAAACAACACTAACCCCTAAGAACAAAAACACTAACCCCCTAACAAGAAACAACCCTAAACCCCTAACAACAAACAACACTAACCCCCTAACAACAAAAAACACTAACACCCTAACAACAACCAACCCTAACCCCTAAGAACAAACAACACTAACGCCCTAAGAAGAAACAACACTAACCCCCAGCAACGAACAATACTAACCCCCTAACAACACAAAACCTAACCCCTTATCAACAAACAACCCTAACCCACTAACAACAAACAACCCTGACACCCTAACAACAAACAACACTAACCCCCTAAAAACAAACAACCCTAAACCCCTAACATCAAAGAACACTAACACCCTAACGACAAACAACCCTAGCCCCCTAACAACAAACACTAACCCCCAAACAACAAACAACCCTAACCCCTTAAAACCAAAAACACTAACCCACTAACAACAAACAACCCTAACCCACTAACAACAAACAACTCTAACCCCCTAACAACAAACAACCCTACACCCCTAACATCAAACAACACTATCCCCCTAACAACACAAAACACTAACAGCCTCACAAAAAACAACACTAACACCCTAACAACAAAAACCACTAAACCCCAACAAGAAACAACCCTAAACCCCTAACAACAAACACTAACCCCCTAACAACAAACAAGACTCAACCCCTAACAAGAAACTACCCTAACCCCGTAACAACAAACAACACTAACCCCGTAACAACAAACAACCCTAACCACCAAACAACAAACAACCCTAACCCCCTAACAACAAACAATCGTAACCCCCGAACAACCAACAACACTAACCCCCTAACCACAATAAACACTAACACCCTAACAACAAAAACCACTAAACCCCAACAAGAAACAACCCTAAACCCCTAACAACAAACAACACTAACCCCCTAACAACAAACAACCCTAACCAAACAGCAAACAACCCTAACCCACTAACAACAAACAACACTAACACCCTAACAACAAACAACCCTAACCCCCTAACAACAAACAACAGTAACACCCTAACCAGAAACAACCCTAACCCCCTAACAACAAACAACACTAACCCCCTAACAACAAACAACCCTAAATCCCTAACACCAAAGAACACTAACACCCTAACAACAAACAACCCTAACCCCCTAACAACAAACACTAACCCACTAACAACAAACAACCCTAAGCCACTAAAAACAAACAACCCTAACACCCTAACAGCAAACAACACTAACCCCCTAACAACAAACAACCCTAAACCCCTAACATCAAACAACTCTAACCCCCCAACAACACAAAACACTAACACCCTAACAACTAACAACACTAACACCCTAACAACAAAAACCACTAAACCCCAACAAGAAACAACCCTGAACCCGTAACAACAAACACTAACCCCCAAACAACAAACAACACTAAACCCCTAACAAGAAAATAACCTAACCCCGTAACAACAAACACTAACCTCCTAACAACAAACAACCCTAACCCCTAAGAACAAACAACACTAACGCCCTAAGAACAAACAACACTAACCCCCAGCAACGAACAATACTAACCCCCTAACAACACAGAACCTAACCCCTTATCAACAAAAAACCCTAACCCACTAACAACAAACAACCCTAACACCCTAACAACAAACAACACTAACCCCCTAACAACAAACAACCCTAAACCCATAACATCAAAGAACACTAACACCCTAACAAGAAACAACCCTAGCCCCCTAACAACAAACACTAACCCCCAAACAACAAACAACCCTAACCCCTAAAAACCAAAAACACTAACCCACTAACAACAAACAACCGTAACCCACAAACAACAAACAACCCTAACCCCCTAACAACAAACAACCCTAAACCCCTAACATCAAACAACACTAACCCCATAACAACACAAAACACTAACACCCTAACAACAAACAACACTAACACCCTAACAACAAAAACCACTAAACCCCAACAAGAAACAACCCTGAACCCCTAACAACAAACAACACTAACCCCCTAACAACAAACAACCCTAAACCCCTAACATCAAACAACACTAACCCCCTAAGAACACAAAACATTAACACCCTAACAACAAACAACACTAACAGCCTAACAACAAAAACCACTAAACCCCAACAAGAAACAACCCCAAACCCCTAACAACAAACACTAACCCCCTAACAACAAACAACACTAAACCCCTAACAAGAAACTACCCTAACCCCGTAACAACAAACAACACTAACCCCGTAACAACAAACAACCCTAACCCCCAAACAACAAACAACCCTAACCCCCTAACAACAAACAATCCTAACCCCCGAACAACCAACAACACTAACCCCCTAACCACAATAAACACTAACACCCTAACAACAAAAACCACTAAACCCCAACAAGAAACAACCCTAAACCCCTAACAACAAACAACACTAACCCCCTAACAACAAACAACCCTAACCAAACAACAAACAACCCTAACCCACTAACAACAAACAACACTAACACCCTAACAACAAACAACCCTAACCCCCTAACAACAAACAACAGTAACACCCTAACCAGAAACAACCCTAACCCCCTAACAACAAACAACACTAACCCCCTAACAACAAACAACCCTAAATCCCTAACACCAAAGAACACTAACACCCTAACAACAAACAACCCTAACCCCCTAACAACAAACACTAACCCCCAAACAACAAACAACCCTAACCCCTGAAAACCAAAAACACTAACCCACTAACAACAAACAACTCTAACCCACTAAAAACAAACAACCCTAACACCCTAACAGCAAACAACACTAACCCCCTAACAACAAACAACCCTAAACCCCTAACATCAAACAACTCTAACCCCCCAACAACACAAAACACTAACACCCTAACAACAAACAACACTAACACCCTAACAACAAAAACCACCAAACCCCAACAAGAAACAACCCTGAACCCGTAACAACAAACACTAACCCCCGAACAACAAACAACACTAAACCCCTAACAAGAAACTAACCTAACCCCGTAACAACAAACAACACTAACCTCCTAACAACAAACAACCATAACCCCTAAGAACAAACAACACTAACGCCCTAAGAACAAACAACACTAACCCCCAGCAACGAACAATACTAACCCCCTAACAACAGAAAACCTAAGCCCTTATCAACAAACAACCCTAACCCACTAACAACAAACAACCTTAACACCCTAACAACAAACAACACTAACCCCCTAACAACAAACAACCCTAAACCCATAACATCAAAGAACACTAACACCCTAACAACAAACAACCCTAGCCCCCTAACAACAAACACTAACCCCCAAACAACAAAAAACCCTAACCCCTAAAAACCAAAAACACTAACCCACTAACAACAAACAACCGTAACCCACTAACAACAAACAACCCTAACCCCCTAACAACAAACAACCCTAAACCCCTAACAACAAACACTAACCCCCAAACAACAAAAAACCCTAACCCCTGAAAACCAAAAACACTAACCCACTAACAACAAACAACCCTAACCCACTAACAACAAACAATCCTAACACCCTAACAACAAACAACACTAAACCCCTAACAACAAACAACCCTAAACCCCTAACATCAAACACCACTAACCCCCTAACAACACAAAACACTAACACCCTAACAACAAACAACACTAACACCCTAACAACAAAAACAACTAAACCCCAACAAGAAACAACCCTAAACCCCTAACAACAAACACTAACCCCCTAACAACAAACAACACTAAACCCCTAACAAGAAACTAACCTAACCCTGTAACAACAAACAACACTAACCTCCTAACAACAAACAACCCTAACCCCCTAACAACAAACACCCCTAAACCCCTAACAACAAACAATCCTAACCCCCTAACAACCTACAACACTAACCCCCTAACCACAAACAGCACAAACCCCGTAAGAACAAACAACACTAACCCCCTAACAAGAGTCCTAACCACCTAAAAACAAACACTAACCCCCTAAAAAGAAACAACAATAAACCCCTAAAAACAAACAACACTCATCCCCTAAGAACAAACAACACTAACCCTCTAACAACAAACAACACTAACCCCTAAGAACAAAAACACTAACCCCCTAACAAGAAACAACCCTAAACCCCTAACAACAAACAACACTAACCCCCTAACAACAAAAAACACTAACACCCTAACAACAACCAACCCTAACCCCTAAGAACAAACAACACTAACGCCCTAAGAACAAACAACACTAACCCCCAGCAACGAACAATACTAACCCCCTAACAACACAAAACCTAACCCCTTATCAACAAACAACCCTAACCCACTAACAACAAACAACCCTGACACCCTAACAACAAACAACACTAACCCCCTAAAAACAAACAACCCTAAACCCCTAACATCAAAGAACACTAACACCCTAACAACAAACAACCCTAGCCCCCTAACAACAAACACTAACCCCCAAACAACAAACAACCCTAACCCCTTAAAACCAAAAACACTAACCCACTAACAACAAACAACCCTAACCCACTAACAACAAACAACTCTAACCCCCTAACAACAAACAACCCTACACCCCTAACATCAAACAACACTATCCCCCTAACAACACAAAACACTAACAGCCTCACAAAAAACAACACTAACACCCTAACAACAAAAACCACTAAACCCCAACAAGAAACAACCCTAAACCCCTAACAACAAACACTAACCCCCTAACAACAAACAACACTCAACCCCTAACAAGAAACTACCCTAACCCCGTAACAACAAACAACACTAACCCCGTAACAAAAAACAACCCTAACCCCCAAACAACAAACAACCCTAACCCCCTAACAACAAACAATCCTAACCCCCGAACAACCAACAACACTAACCCCCTAACCACAATAAACACTAACACCCTAACAACAAAAACCACTAAACCCCAACAAGAAACAACCCTAAACCCCTAACAACAAACAACACTAACCCCCTAACAACAAACAACCCTAACCAAACAGCAAACAACCCTAACCCACTAACAACAAACAACACTAACACCCTAACAACAAACAACCCTAACCCCCTAACAACAAACAACAGTAACACCCTAACCAGAAACAACCCTAACCCCCTAACAACAAACAACACTAACCCCCTAACAACAAACAACCCTAAATCCCTAACACCAAAGAACATTAACACACTAACAACAAACAACCCTAACCCCCTAACAACAAACACTAACCCCCAAACAACAAACAACCCTAACACCTGAAAACCAAAAACACTAACCCACTAACAACAAACAACCCTAAGCCACTAAAAACAAACAACCCTAACACCCTAACAGCAAACAACACTAACCCCCTAACAACAAACAACCCTAAACCCCTAACATCAAACAACTCTAACCCCCCAACAACACAAAACACTAACACCCTAACAACAAACAACACTAACACCCTAACAACAAAAACCACTAAACCCCAACAAGAAACAACCCTGAACCCGTAACAACAAACACTAACCCCCGAACAACAAACAACACTAAACCCCTAACAAGAAACTAACCTAACCCCGTAACAACAAACAACACTAACCTCCTAACAACAAACAACCCTAACCCCTAAGAACAAACAACACTAACGCCCTAAGAACAAACAACACTAACCCCCAGCAACGAACAATACTAACCCCCTAACAACAGAAAACCTAACCCCTTATCAACAAACAACCCTAACCCACTAACAACAAACAACCCTAACACCCTAACAACAAACAACCCTAAACCCATAACATCAAAGAACACTAACACCCTAACAAGAAACAACCCTAGCCCCCTAACAACAAACACTAACCCCCAAAAAACAAACAACCCTAACCCCTAAAAACCAAAAACACTAACCCACTAACAACAAACAACCGTAACCCACTAACAACAAACAACCCTAACCCCCTAACAACAAACAACCCTAAACCCCTAACAACAAACACTAACCCCCAAACAACAAACAACCCTAACACCTGAAAACCAAAAACACTAACCCACTAACAACAAACAACCCTAACCCACTAAAAACAAACAACCCTAACACCCTAACAGCAAACAACACTAACCCCCTAACAACAAACAACCCTAAACCCCTAACATCAAACAACTCTAACCCCCCAACAACACAAAACACTAACACCCTAACAACAAACAACACTAACACCCTAACAACAAAAACCACTAAACCCCAACAAGAAACAACCCTGAACCCGTAACAACAAACACTAACCCCCGAACAACAAACAACACTAAACCCCTAACAAGAAACTAACCTAACCCCGTAACAACAAACAACACTAACCTCCTAACAACAAACAACCCTAACCCCTAAGAACAAACAACACTAACGCCCTAAGAACAAACAACACTAACCCCCAGCAACGAACAATACTAACCCCCTAACAACAGAAAACCTAACCCCTTATCAACAAACAACCCTAACCCACTAACAACAAACAACCCTAACACCCTAACAACAAACAACCCTAAACCCATAACATCAAAGAACACTAACACCCTAACAAGAAACAACCCTAGCCCCCTAACAACAAACACTAACCCCCAAAAAACAAACAACCCTAACCCCTAAAAACCAAAAACACTAACCCACTAACAACAAACAACCGTAACCCACTAACAACAAACAACCCTAACCCCCTAACAACAAACAACCCTAAACCCCTAACAACAAACACTAACCCCCAAACAACAAACAACCCTAACACCTGAAAACCAAAAACACTAACCCACTAACAACAAACAACCCTAACCCACTAAAAACAAACAACCCTAACACCCTAACAGCAAACAACACTAACCCCCTAACAACAAACAACCCTAAACCCCTAACATCAAACAACTCTAACCCCCCAACAACACAAAACACTAACACCCTAACAACAAACAACACTAACACCCTAACAACAAAAACCACTAAACCCCAACAAGAAACAACCCTGAACCCGTAACAACAAACACTAACCCCCGAACAACAAACAACACTAAACCCCTAACAAGAAACTAACCTAACCCCGTAACAACAAACAACACTAACCTCCTAACAACAAACAACCCTAACCCCTAAGAACAAACAACACTAACGCCCTAAGAACAAACAACACTAACCCCCAGCAACGAACAATACTAACCCCCTAACAACAGAAAACCTAACCCCTTATCAACAAACAACCCTAACCCACTAACAACAAACAACCCTAACACCCTAACAACAAACAACCCTAGACCCATAACATCAAAGAACACTAACACCCTAACAAGAAACAACCCTAGCCCCCTAACAACAAACACTAACCCCCAAACAACAAACAACCCTAACCCCTGAAAACCAAAAACACTAACCCACTAACAACAAACAACCCTAAACCACTAACAACAAACAATCCTAACACCCTAACAACAAACAACACTAAACCCCTAACAACAAACAACCCTAAACCCCTAACATCAAACAACACTAACCCCCTAACAACACAAAACACTAACACCCTAACAACAAACAACACTAACCCCCTAAAAACAGTCCTAACCACCTAAAAACAAACAACACTAACCCCCTAAAAAGAAACAACAATAAACCCCTAAAAACAAACAACACTCCTCCCCTGAGAACAAACAACACTAACCCTCTAACAACAAACAACACTAACCCCTAAGAACAAAAACACTAAACCCCTAAAAACAAACAACCCTAAAACCCTAAAAACAAACAACACTGAACCCCTTAAAACAAACAACACTAAGCCCCTAACAACAAACAGCACTAACACTCTAACAACAAAAAACACTGACACGCTAACAACAACCAATACTAACCCCCTAACAACAAACAATCCTAACCCCCTAAAAACAAACAACACTAACCCCCTAAAAACAAACAACCCTAAAACCCTAAAAACAAACAACACTAAGCCAATAACAACAAACAGCACTAACCCACTAACAACAAAAAACACTAACCCGCTAACAACATCCAACAGTAACGCCCTAACCACAAACAACACTAACCCCCTAAAAACAAACAATCCTAACCCCCTAACAACAAACAACACTCACCCTAAAAAACAAACAACCCTAAAACCCTAAAAGCAAACAACACTGAACCCCTAAAAACAAACAACACTAAGCCCCTAACAACAAACAACACTAACACCCGAACAACAAACACCACTAAACCCCAACAAGAAACAACCCTAAGCCCCTAACAACAAACAACACTAACCCCCTAACAAGAAACAACCCTAAACCCCTAACAACAAACAACACTAACCCCCACAAACGAACAATAATAACCCCCTAACAACACAAAACCTAACCCCTTATCAACAAACAACCCTAACCCACTAACAACAAACAACCCTAACACCCTAACAACAAACAACACTAACCCCCTAACAACAAACAACCCTAAACCCCTAACATCAAAGAACACTAACACCCTAACAACAAACAACCCTAGCCCCCTAACAACAAACACTAACCCCCAAACAACAAACAACCCTAACCCCTGAAAACCAAAAACACTAACCCACTAACAACAAACAACCCTCACCCACTCACAACAAACAACCCTAACACCCTAACAACAAACAACCCTAAACCCCTAACATCAAACAACACTATCCCCCGAACAACACAAAACACTAACACCCTAACAACAAACAACACTAACACCCTAACAACAAAAACGACTAAACCCCAACAAGAAACAACCCTAAAACCCTAACAACAAACACTAACACCCTAACAACAAACAACACTAAACCCCTAACAAGAAACTACCCTAACCCCGTAACAACAAACAACACTAACCCCGTAACAACAAACAACCCTAACCCCCAAACAACAAACAACCCTAACCCCCTAACAACAAACAATCCTAACCCCCGAACAACCAACAACACTAACCCCCTAATCACAATAAACACTAACACCCTAAGAACGAAAACCACTAAACCCCAACAAGAAACAACCCTAAACCCCAACAACAAACAACACTAACCCCCTAACAACAAACAACCCTAACCAAACAACAAACAACCCTAACCCACTAACAACAAACAACACTAACACCCTAACAACAAACAACCCTAACCCCCTAACAACAAACAACAGTAACACCCTAACCAGAAACAACCCTAACCCCCTAACAACAAACAACCCTAAACCCCTAACATCAAAGAACACTAACACCCTAACAACAAACAACCCTAACCCCCTAACAACAAACACTAACCCCCAAACAACAAACAACCCTAACCCCTGAAAACCAAAAACACTAACGCACTAACAACAAACAACCCTAACCCACTAAAAACAAACAACCCTAACACCCTAACAGCAAACAACACTAACCCCCTAACAACAAACAACCCTGAACCCCTAACATCAAACAACACTAACACCCTAACAACAACCAACCCTAACCCCTAAGAACAAACAACACTAACGCCCTAAGAACAAACAACACTAACCCCCAGCAACGAACAATACTAACCCCCTAACAACACAAAACCTAACCCCTTATCAACAAACAACCCTAACCCACTAACAACAAACAACCCAAACACCCTAACAACAAACAACACTGACCCCCTAACAACAAACAACCCTAAACCCATAACATCAAAGAACACTAACACCCTAACAACAAACAACCCTAGCCCCCTAACAACCAACAACCATAAACCCCTAACAACAAACAACACTAACCCCCTAACAACCAACAACCATAAACCCCTAACAACAAACAACACTAACCCCCTAACAACAAACAAAACTAACCCCCTAACAGCAAACAATCCTAACCCCCTAACAACCAAGAACACTAACCCCCAAACACAAACAACACTAAAACCGTAAGAACAAACAACATTAACACCCTAACAACAAACAACACTAACCCCCTAAGAACAACAACACTAACCCCCAAAAACAAACAACACTAACTCCCTAACAACAAACACTACTAAACCGCAACTAGAAACAACCATAACCCCCTAAAAACAAACAACACTAACCCTCTAACAACAAACAACACTAACCCCCAACAACAGTCCTAAGCACCTAACAACAAACAACACTAACCCCCTAACAACAACAACACTAACCCCCAAAAGCAAACAACACTAACACCCTAACAACAAACACTACTAAACCGCAACTAGAAACAAACCTAACCCCCTAACAACAAACAACACTAACCCTCTAACAACAAACAACACTAACCCCCAACAACATTCCTAAGCACCTAACAACAAACAACACTAACCCCGTAAAAAGAAACAACAAAAAACCCCTAAAAACAAACAACACTCATCCCCTAAGAACAAACAACACTAACCCTCTAACAACAAACAACACTAACCCCCAACAACAGTCCTAAGCACCTAACAACAAACAACACTAACCCCCTAAAAAGAAACAACAAAAAACCCCTGAAAACAAACAACACTTATCCCCTAAGAACAAACAACACTAACCCTCTAACAACAAACACTAACCCCTAAGAACAAAAACACTACCCCCTAACAACAAACAACACTAACCCCCTAACAAGAAACAACCCTAAACCCCTAACAACAACCAACACTTACCCCCTAACAACAAACAATCCTAACCCCCTAAAAACAAACAACCCTGAAACCCTAAAAGCAAACAACAGTGAACCCCTAAAAACAAACAACACTAAGCCCCTAACAACAATCAACACTAACCCCCAAGCAACAACCAACCCTAACTCCCTAAGAACAAACAACACTAACCCCCTAAGAAAAAACAACACTAACCCCCAACAATGAACAATACTAACCCCCTAACAACACAAAACCTAACCCCTTATCAACAAACAACCCTAACCCACTAACAACAAACAACCCTAACACCCTAACAACAAACAACACTAACCCCCTAACAACAAACAACCCTAAACCCCTAACCACAAACAACACTAACCCCGTAACAACAAACAACACTAACCCCCTAACAACAAACAACACTAACACCCTAACAACAAACACCACTAAACCCCAACAAGAAACAACCCTAAGCCCCTAACAACAAATAACACTAACCCCCTAACAAGAAACAACCCTAAACCCCTAACAACAAACAACACTAACCCTCTAACAACAAACAACCCTAACCAAACAACAAACAACCCTAACCCACTAACAACAAACAACACTAACCCCCTAACAAGGAACTACCCTAACCCCGTAACAACAAACAACCCTAAACCCTAAAAACAAGCAACCCTAACCCCCTAACAACAAACAACCCTAACCAAACAACAAACAACCCTAACCGACTAACAACAAACAACACTAAACCCCTAACAAGAAACTACCCTAAACCCGTGACAACAACCAACCCTAACCCCATAACAACAAACAAAACTAACCCCCTAAGAACAAACAACACTAACCCCTTAACAACAAACAACACTAAACCACTAACAACAAACAACACTAACCCCCTAACAACAAACAACCCTAACCCCATATCAACAAACAACTCTAACCCCCTAACAACAAACAAACCTAACTCCCTAACAACCAACAACACTAACCCCCTAACAACAAACAACACTAACTGCCTATCCACAAACAACACTAACCCCCTAACAACAAACAACACTAACCCCCTAAAAACAAACAACCCTAAAACCCTAAAAACAAACAACACTGAACACCTAAGAACAAACAACACTAAGCCCCTAACAACAAACAGCACTAACCCACTAACAACAAAAAACACTAACCCCTTAACAACCAACAACACTAACCCCCTAACAAGAAACTACCCTAACCCCGTAACAACAAACAACACTAACCCCCTAACAACAAACAACCCTAAGTCTCTAACAAAAAACAACCCTCACCCCCTAAAAGCCAACAACCCAAAACCCCTAACTACAAACAGTAACCCCCTATCAACAAACAACCCTAACCCCATAACAACCAACAACACTAACTCCGTATCCACAAACAACACTAACCCCCTAATAACAAACAACACTAACCCTCTAACAACAAACAATCCTAACCCCCTAACAACAAACAACACTAACCCCCTAACAACAAACATCCCTAACCCACTAACAACAAACAAAACTAACGCCCTAACAAACAACACTAACCCCCGACCAGAAACAACACTAACCCCCTAACAAAAATCAACCCTAACTCCCTAACAACAAACAACCCTAACCCACTAACAACAAACAAACCTAACACCCTAACAACAAACAACACTAACCCCCTAACAACAAACAACCCTGAACCCCTAACAACAAACAACACTATCCCCCTAACAACAAACAACCTTAACCCCCTAACAACAAACAAACCTAACCCCCAAACAACAAACAACCCTAACCCCCAAACAACAAAGAACCCTAACCCCCTCACGAAAACAACCCTAAGCCCCTAACAAGCACAACTCTAAACCCCGAAAAATACAATCATAACCCCGTAACAAACACAACCCTAACCCCCTAACAAAGCCTAACAATAACTTTAAACCTGACCATAAGCATAACCCCAAACCCTAGCACTAACTCTAACTCTAAACTTAACACTAACCTAGCCCTGCCCTTTACCGTAAACCTATCCTTAACCCTAACCTTACCCCTACCCGAACCCTAACTCTATACCTAACCCGAACACTAACCTTGACCCTACTCTAACTTTAACTCTAACGTGACTATTAACTGAAACATCACCCTAACCCTCAGCCTAAATCTAACTCGAGCCCTAACCATAACAATTACACTAAACCCTCGCCTTAACTGTAAACCTAACCCTAACCCTCACCCTAATCCTTAACCGTATCCCCAACCCTAAACCTAACGCTATCCCCAAACTTATCCCTAACCCTAACCCTAAAACGAACAGTAACCCAAATCTAACCCTAACCCTAATATTAAACCTAAACTTAAATCTACCCTAACCATAAACCTAACCCTAACACCCTAAACCTAACGTCTAACACCATCTATAATCCTAACCCTTATCATAACCCTCACCCTTAACCTAAACTTCACACTAACCCTAAACCTAACCTAACGCTGACCCTAGACATAACGCCTAACCCTAACCGAACCCTAAACCTATCCTTAACACTAACCTGAACACAAACCCAAACCCTAGCCCTCACCATAAAAATAACCCTCACCCTATCCTGAACTTCATCCAAACACTAACCATAACCTTAACCCTAAACCTAGACCTAACCCAAACCCTAACCTTAAACCTAACTCTAAGAATAACGCTAGTCCATCTGTAACCCTAAACTGAACACTTAAAATAGCCCTGAACCTAACCCTAAAATAATCCTAATCCTAACCCTAGACCTAATCCTAACCCTACCCCTAACCTTGACCCTAAATAGAACACTAAGTCTAACCCTCAACATGGACCTAAACCTAATTCTTACCCGACACCTAACCCTAATCCTAAACCAAACCCTAACTCTGACTATAACCCTAATCATAACAATTACTCTAAACCCTCACCATAACTGTAAAACTAACTGTAAACCTCACCCTAAATCCTAACCGTATCCCACAACCCTAACCCTAATGCTATCCCTAACCCTAACCCTAACATTAACCTGAAACCCCTGAGCCCTAATGATAAACCTAACCCTAACACAAACCCTAAACCTAACACCAAAGCCTAGCAAAAACCTTAACCCTAACTCTCACCCTAACTCTAACACTAACCCGAAACCGAATCATGAACCTAACCCTAAGCCTAAACCAAACCTAACCATGACCAGAACCGCAAGGCCTAACCGGAACCCTCACCCAAACCCTAACCCTAAACTACACCTCTAACCCCTAACGCCTTATCATAACGATAATCCTAACCCTAACCAACTCTAACCCTAAAACTAACCCTCACCCCAACCACAAAGCCTAACACAACCATGACCCTAACCCTAAACGTAATACTAAACTTAACCCTAACCTTAAATCTAACCCTAACCCTAAAACTGAACACAACCCCTGAACGTAACCCTAACCCTGAACATAACTTTAACACTAACCTGAAAAAAAGCCCAAACCTTAGCCATAACCCTAACCCTCACCCTATCTTAAACTTCACCCTATCCCTAACCTAAAACTCACCCTGACTTTAACCCTAACCCTACCCCTAAACCTAACCCTCACCTTAACCTTGGCCCAACTGTAACCCGAAACCTAACCATTACAATAACTCTGACCCTAATCCTCGCCCTAAACCTAATTCTAATTCTAACCCTGACCCTGACCCTAACCTAAGCTTAACCCTATCTTTAAGCCTACCATAAACTTAAACCTAACCCTAACCCTTAACCTTAACTCTAACCCTAACCCTAGCCCTAACACTAACCTTAACGGTGACACTTACCCAAAACCCTCACCTTAACTGTAAATGTAACTCTAACTCTTACCCTAACCCTAAACTTAACCCTAATTATAACCTTAACCTAAACCTAACTGAAACAGTAACCCTTAACCCTAACTCTAATCCTTAGCCTAAAACTAACCTTAACCCTAAACCTAACCCTAACCACTGACCCTAACTCTAACCCTAACCCTGAGCCAAACCCTCACCCTTAACCAGAATTTCACCCTAAGCATAATGCTAAGCATACCCTAACTTCATTCAAACCCGAACCCTAAGCAAAACTAACACTAACACTACATGTAACCCTAACCCTAAGCCTAACCCTAACCCTGACTCTGACCTGAACCCAAACCCCTAACCCCAACCCTCTCGCTTAACATAAACTTCTCTGTAACCCTAACCCTAAAACTAAACGTCACACTAAATCTCCCCTAACCCTGACCGTACCATAAATGTAACCCTAACTCTAAACTCAAAACTAACCCTGACCCTAACTCTAACTCTAACCCTAATCCTAACCCTAAAACTTACCCTACACACTCAGCTTAAATGGAAACCTAGCACTAACCCTCATCTTACCATCTAAACCTAACCTCAACCCTTAACCTAACCCTATCTATAACCTTCACCTAGCCCTAAACCTAAACATGACTTAACCCTAACACTAACCCTAACCCTAAATCTAAACCTAACCTTAACCCTAAACTTAATCGTAACCTAAGCTCTAACCCTAACCCCTAACGCTAACCCTAAGCTCAACCCTCACCCTTCAATTAAACTTTACCCCAGCTGTAGCCCTAACCCTAAGCCGAACCCTAAACCTGACCCTAACATTAACCCAAACACCTAACCCTAACCCTAAGCCTAATCCTAAACCTAACACTAACCTTAACCCAAATGCCTAAACCTAACCCTAACCCTCATCCTTAACCTAAACTTCACCCTAAACCTAAGGCTAACCCTAAGCCTGAAAGTAAAGCTAACCCTTAACTATCCCCTAACTCTAGCCCTGACCCTAAACCTAATGCTAACCCTAGCCCTAACAGTAACACCCGAAAACATCAGCTTAATGTAAACTTAACACTAACCCTCCCATGAACCCCTAACCCTAACCCTACCCCGCATCCTACACCTAACCCAGACCTAAACCTAACCCTTTCTCTAACCCTAAATTAACCCTAACCTTAACTCTACCCTAACCCTAACAATAACTCTAAACCTGACCATAACCATAATCCTAAACCCTAGCACTAACTCTAACTCTAAATCTAACCCTAAGCTAGCCCTACCCTTTACCGTAAACCTAGCCTTAACCCTAACCTTACCCCTACCCAAACCCTAACGCTATACCTAACCCGAACACTAACCTTAACCCGACTCTAACCTTAAGCCTAACCCTGACTATTAACTGAAACTTCACCCTAACCCTAAGCCTAACTCTAACCCTAACCATAACAATTACCCTAAACCCTCGCCTTAACTGTAAACCTAACCCTAACCCTCACCCTAATCCTTAACCGTATCCCCAACCCTAAACCTAACGCTATCCCCAAACTTATCCCTAACCCTAACCCTAATACGAACAGTAACCCAAATCTAACCCTAACCCTAATATTAAACCTAAACTTAAATCTACCCTAACCATAAACCTAACCCTAACACCCTAAACCTAACGTCTAACACCGTCTATAATCCTAACTCGTACCATAACCCTCACCCTTAACCTAAACTTCACACTAACCCTAAACCTAACCTAACGCTGACCCTAGACATAACGCCTAACCCTAACCGAACCCTAAACCTATCCTTAACACTAACCTGAACACAAACCCAAACCCTAGCCCTCACCATAAAAATAACCCTCACCCTATCCTGAACTTCATCCAAACACTAACCATAACTTTAACCCTAAACCTAGACCTAACCCAAACCCTAACCTTAAACCTAACTCTAAGAATAACGCTAGTCCATCTGTAACCCTAAACCGAACACTTACAATAGCCCTGAACCTAACCCTAAAATAATCCTAATCCTAACCCTAGACCTAATCCTAACCCTACCCCTAACCTTGACCCTAAATAGAACACTAAGTCTAACCCTCAACATGGACCTAAACCTAATTCTTACCCTACACCTAACCCTAATCCTAAACCAAACCCTAACTCTGACTATAACCCTAATCATAACAATTACCCTAAACCCTCACCTTAACTGTAAAACTAACCGTAAGCCGCACCCTAAATCCTAACCGTATCCCACAACCCTAACCCTAATGCTATCCCTAACCCTAACCCTAACATTAACCTGAAACCCCTGAGCCCTAATGATAAACCTAACCCTAACACAAACCCTAACACTAACACCAAAGCCTAGCAAAAACCTTAACACTAACTCTCACCCTAACTCTAACACTAACCCGAAACCGAATCATGAACCTAACCCTAAGCCTAAACCAAACCTAACCATGACCAGAACCGCAAGGCCTAACCGGAACCCTCACCCAAACCCTAACCCTAAACTACACCTCTAACCCCTAACGCCTTATCATAACGATAATCCTAACCCTAACCAACCCTAACCCTAAAACTAACCCTCACCCCAACCACAAAGCCTAACACAACCGTGACCCTAACCCTAAACGTAACACTAAACTTAACCCTAACCTTAAATCTAACCCTAACCCTAAAACTGAACACAACGCCTGAACGTAACCCTAACCCTGAACATAACCTTAACACTAACCTGAAAACAAGCCCAAACCTTAGCCATAACCCTAACCCTCACCCTATCTTAAACTTCACCCTATCCCTAACCTAAAACTCACCCTGACTTTAACCCTAACCCTCCCCATAAACCTAACCCTCACCTTAACCTTGGCCCAACTGTAACCCGAAACCTAACCATTACAATAACTCTGACCCTAATCCTCGCCCTAAACCTAATTCTAATTCTAACCCTGACCCTAACCCTAACCTAACCTTAACCCTATCTTTAAGCCTACCATAAACTTAAACCTAACCCTAACCCTTAACCTTAACTCTAACCCTAACCCTAGCCCTAACCCTAACCTTAACGGTAACACTTACCCAGAACCCTCACCTTAACTGTAAATGTAACTCTAACTCTTACCCTAACCCTAAACTTAACCCTAATTATAACCTTAACCTAAACCTAACTGAAACAGTAACCCTTAACCCTAACTCTAATCCTAATCCTTAGCCTAAAACTAACCTTAACCCTAAACCTAACCCTAACCACTGACCCTAACTCTAACCCTAACCCTGAGCTGAACCCTCACCCTTAACCAGAATTTCACCCTAAGCATAACGCTAAGCGTACCCTAACTTCATTCAAACCCGAACCCTAAGCAAAACTAACACTAACACTACATGTAACCCTAACCCTAAGCCTAACCCTAACCCTGACTCTGACCTGAACCCAAACCCCTAACCCCAACCCTCTCGCTTAACATAAACTTCTCTGTAACCCTAACCCTAAAACTAAACGTAACACTAAATCTCCCCTAACCCTGACCGTACCATAAACGTAACCCTAACTCTAAACTCAAAACTAACCCTGACCCTAACTCTAACTCTAACCCTAATCCTAACCCTAAAACTTACCCTACACACTCAGCTTAAATGGAAACCTAGCACTAACCCTCATCTTACCATCTAAACCTAACCTCAACCCTTAACCTAACCCTATCTATAACCTTCACCTAGCCCTAAACCTAAACATGACTTAACCCTAACAATAACCCTAACCCTAAATCTAAACCTAACCTTAACCCTAAACTTAATCGTAACCTAAGCTCTAACCCTAACCCCTAACGCTAACCCTAAGCTCAACCCTCACCCTTCAATTAAACTTTACCCCAGCTGTAGCCCTAACCCTAAGCCGAACCCTAAACCTGACCCTAACATTAACCCAAACACCTAACCCTAACCCTAAGCCTAATCCTAAACCTAACCCTAACCTTAACCCAAATGCCTAACCCTAACCCTAACCCTCATCCTTAACCTAAACTTCACCCTAAACCTAAGGCTAACCCTAAGCCTGAAAGTAAAGCTAACCCTTAACTATCCCCTAACTCTAGCCCTGACCCTAAACCTAATGCTAACCCTAGCCCTAACAGTAACACCCTAAAACATCAGCTTAATGTAAACTTAACACTAACCCTCCCATGAACCCCTAACCCTAACCCTACCCCGCATCCTACACCTAACCCAGACCTAAACCTAACCCTTTCTCTAACCCTAAATTAACCCTAACCTTAACTCTACCCTAACCCTAACAATAACTCTAAACCTGACCATAACCATAATCCTAAACCCTAGCACTAACTCTAACTCTAAATCTAACCCTAAGCTAGCCCTACCCTTTACCGTAAACCTAGCCTTAACCCTAACCTTACCCCTACCCATACCCTAACGCTATACCTAAGCCAAACACTAACCTTAACCCTACTCTAACATTAAGCCTAACCCTGACTATTAACTGAAACTTCACCCTAACCCTAAGCCTAACTCTAACCCTAACCATAACAATTACCCTAAACCCTCGCCTTAACTGTAAACCTAACCCTAACCCTCACCCTAATCCTTAACCATATCCCCAACCCTAAACCTAACGCTATCCCCAAACTTATCCCTAACCCTAACCCTAATACGAACAGTAACCCAAATCTAACCCTAACCCTAATATTAAACCTAAACTTAAATCTACCCTAACCATAAACCTAACCCTAACACCCTAGACCTAACATCTAACACCGTCTATAATCCTAACCCTTATCATAACCCTCACCCTTAACCTAAACTTCACACTAACCCTAAACCTAACCTAACGCTGACCCTAGACATAACGCCTAACCCTAACCGAACCCTAAACCTATCCTTAACACTAACCTGAACACAAACCCAAACCCTAGCCCTCACCATAAAAATAACCCTCACCCTATCCTGAACTTCATCCAAACACTATCCATAACCTTAACCCTAAACCTAAAGCTAACCCAAACCCTAACCTTAAACCTAACTCTAAGAATAACGCTAGTCCATCTGTAACCCTAAACCAAACCCTTACAATAGCCCTGAACCTAACCCTAAACTTAATCCTAATCCTAAACCTAGACCTAATCCTAACCCTAACCCTAACTCCAACCTTGACCCTAAATAGAACACTAAGTCTAACCCTCAACTTGGACCTAAACCTAAATCTTACCCTACACCTAACCCTAACCCTAAACCTAACCCTCACTCTAACTCTAACCCTAATCATAACACTTACCCTAAACCCTCACCTTAACTGTAAAACTAACCGTAACCCTCACCCTAACCCCTAACCGTATCCCACAACGCTAACCCTAATGCTATCCCTAACCCTAACCCTAACACTAACCTGAAACCCCTGAGCCCTAATGATAACCCTAACCCTAACCCAAACCCTAACACCAAAGCGAAAGCCTAGCAAAAACCTTAACCCTAACTCTCACCCTAACTCTAACACTAACCCGAAACCTAATCATGAACCTAACCCGAACCCTAAACCAAACCTAACCATGACCAGAACCACAAGGTCTAACCGGAACCCTCACCCAAAACCTAATCCTAAACTACACCTCTAACTCTAACACTTTACCATAACCATAATCCAAACCCTACCCAACCCTAACCCTAAACCTAACCCTCACCCCAACCACGATGCCTAACACAACCATAACCCTTACCCTAACCGTAACACTAAACTTAACCCTAACCTTAAATCTAACCCTAACCCTAAAACTAAACACAACCCATGAACTTAACCCTAACCCTGAACATAACCTTAACACTAACCTGAAAACAAGCCCAAACCTTAGCCATAACCCTAACCCTCACCCTGTCTTAAACTGCACCCTATCCCTAACCTAAAACTCGCCCTAACTTTAACCCTAACCCTACCCCTAAACCTAACCCTCACCTTAACCTTGGCCCACCTGTAACCCTAAACCTAACCCTTACAATAACTCTGACCCTAATCCTCACCCTAAACCTAATTCTAATCCTAACCCTGACCCTAACCCTAACCTAACCTTAACCCTATCTTTAAGCCTACCATAATCTTAAACCTAACCCTAACCCTTAACCCTAACTCTAACCCTAGCCCTAACCCTAATCTTAACTGTAACACTTACCCAAAACCCTCATTTTAACTGTAAATGTAACTCTAACTCTTACCCTAACCCTAAACTTAACCCTAATTATAACCCTAACCTAAACCTAACTGAAATGCTAACCCTTAACCGTAACGCTAACCCTAATCCTTAGCCTAAACCTAACCTTAACCCTAAACCTAACCCTAACCACTGACCCTAACTCTAACCCTAAGCCTAAGCCGAACCCTCACCCTTAACCAAAATTTCACCCTAAGCATAACACTAAGCCTACCCTAACTTCATTCAAACCCTAACCCTAAGCGAAACTAACACTAACACTAAACCTAACCCTAACCCTAAACCTAACCCTAACCCTGACTCTAACCTGAACCCAAACCCCTAACCCTAACCCTCTCGCAGAACATAAATTCACTGTAACCCTAAACACTAAATCTCCCCAACCCTGACCCTAACCATAAACATAATCCCAACACTAAACTTAAACCTAACCCTGACTCTAACTCTAACTTTAACCCTAAAACTTACCCTACACACTCAGTTTGAATGGAAACCTAGCACTATCCCTCACCCTAACATCTAAACCTAACCCCAACCCTGAACCCAACCCTATCTCTAACTAAAAACTAGTCCTAAACCTAACTATGACTTAACCCTAACACTTACCCTAACTCTAAACCTGACCTTAACCCTAAACTTAATCCTAACCTTAACCCTAACCCTAACCCCAACACTAACCCTAAGCTCAACACTCACCCTTAACTTAAACTTCACCCTAACCCTAACCCTAACCCTAAACCAAACACTAACCCTAACCCTAAACCTAACCTTAAACCTGACCCTAACATTAACCCAAACACTTAATGCTAAACCTAACACTAAGCCTAACCCTAAACGTAACCCTAACCTTAACCTAAACACCAAAGCCTAATCCTAACCCTCATCCTTAACCTAAACTTCACCCTAAACCTAAGCCTAACCCTAACCCTAACCCTAAAATTACACCTAACCCTAAACTATCCTCTAACTCTCGCCCTAACCCTAAACCTAACCCTAACCCTAACTCTAACCCTAACCCTGGTAAACCCTGGTAGTAACACCCTAAAACATCAGCTTAACTGTAAATGTAACACTAAGCCTCACACGAACCCCTAACCCTTTCCCTAACCCTATCACTCATCCTAACCCTAACCCTGACCTAAACTTAATCCTTACCCTAACCCTAAACTTAACGCTAACCTTAACTCTACCCTAAACCTAACAATAACTCTAAACCGGACCCTAACCCTAACCCTAAACCCTAGATCTAACTCGAACTCTAAACCTAACCCTAACCCTAACCTTGCCCCACCCTTTACAGTAAAGCTAGCCTTAACCCTAACCTTACCCCTACCCTAACCCTAAACCTAACCCTTACAATATCAATAACCCCTAGCAGGGTCCTGTCTAGTCTCTCCCACCTCATCACTCCTTACAAAGAGCCCTGCTTTGTCTCTCCCACATCCTCACTCCCTAAGCAGGGCTCTGCCTGTCCTCTCCCACCTCCTCACTCTCTATGCAGGACTCTGCCTTGTTCTCCCACCTCTTCACTCCCTACACAGGGCCCTGGCTAGTGTCTCCCATCTTCTCACTCCATACACAGCTTTCTGCCTCTTCTTTCCCACTTCCTCACTTCCTCCACGGGGCCCTGCCTGGTCTCTCCCACCTCCTCACTCCCTACACCAGTCCCTGCCTGATCTCTCCTACCTCCTCACTCCCTGCACAGGGCCCTGCCTGGTCTCTCCCACATCCTTACTCCATTCAAAGGGACTTGCCTGATCTCTGGCCTCCTCACTCCCTGCACAGAGCCCTGCCTGGTCTCTCCCAACTCCTCACTCCCTATTCAGGTCTCTGAATGTTTCTCCCACCTCTTCCCTCCCTACACAGGGCCCTGCCTGCTGTCTTCCATCTTCTCACTCCCTACACAAGTTTCTGCCTATTCTCTCTCACCCCCTCACTTGCTAAACACAGTCCTGCCTGTTCTTTCCCACCTCCTGACTCAGTACACAGGTCCCTGCCTGGTCTCTTCCAACTCCTCACTCCCTAGACAGGGCCCTGCCTGGTCTCTGCCACCTCCTCACTCCCTACACAGGGCCCTGCCTGGTCTCTCCCACCTCCTCACTCCCTACACAGGGCTCTGTCTTTTCTCTCCCACCTCCTCAGTCCCTACACAGGTATCTGGGTGGTCTCTCCCACCTCCTCACTCCCTTTACAGGGCCCTGATGATCTCTCCCACCTCCTCACTCCCTAAACAGGACCCTGCCTGGTCTCTCCACCTCCTTACTCCCTACACAGGGCTCTGGCTAGTCTCTCCTACATCCTCACTCTTTATACAGCATCCTACCTGGTCTCTCTCACCTCCTCACTCCCTATGCAGGTCTCTGCCTGGTCTCTCCCACCTCCTCACTCCCTATACAGGGCCCTGCCTGGCCTCTCCCACATCCTCAATTCACACAGGGCCCTGCCTCCTCTCTCTCACATCCTGACTGCACACACAGGGCCCTAACTGGTCCCTCCCACCTTCTCCATCCCTACACAGGTCTCTGCATGGTTCTCCCACCTCCCCATTCCCTACAAGGGTCTCTGCCTGTTCTCTCCCACCTCTTCAATCCCTAGACAGGGCCCTGCCTCTTCTCTCCCACTTCCTCACTCCCTACTCAGGGCCCTGCCTGGTATTTCTAACCTCCTCAGGCCATACACAGGGCCCTGCCTGGTCTCTCCCAAATCCTCACTCCCTACACAGGACTCTGTCTGGTCTCTCCCAACACCTCACTCCCTACAAAGGGCCCTGCCTGGAATCTCCCACCTCCTCACACCCTACCCAGGGTCCTGCCTAGTCAATCCCACCTCCTCACTCCCTACGCAGGGCTCTGCCTGTCCTCTCTCACCTTCTCACTCCCTATGCAGGACTCTGCCTGGTTCTCCACCTCTTCGCTCCCTACACAGGGCCTTGCCTGGTCTCTCCTACCTCCTCACTCCCTACACAGTTCTCTGCCTGTTCCCTCCCATTCCTCAATCCCTACACAGGTCTCTGGGTGGTCTTTCCCACCTCCTTACTACATACACAGGTGTTAGCCTGTTTTCTCCCTCCTCCTCACTCCCTACACAGGGCCCTGATGTTCTCTCGCACCTGCTCACTCCCTAAACAAGCCACTGCCTGGTCTCTCCACCTCCTTACTCCCTCCACAGGGCCCTGCCTGGTCTCTCCCACCTCCTCACTCCCTACACAGGGCCATGCCTGGCCTCTCCCACCTCCTCACTCCCTACACAGGGCTCTGCCTGGTCTCTATCACCCCCTCACTCCCTACACAGGGTCCTGCCTTACCTCTCCCACCTCCTCAGTCCCTGCACTGTGTTTCTGGCTGTTATCTCCCTTCTTCTCACTCCCTACACAGGGCTGTGCTTGTTCTCTCCCATCTCCTCACTCCCTATACAGGGCCCTGCCTGGTGTATCCCATCTGCTCACTCCCTGCACAGGGCCCTGATGATCTCTCCTACATCCTCACTCCCTACACAGGGCCCTGCCTGGCATCTCCACCTCCTTACTCCCTACACACAGACCTGCCTGGTCTCTCCCACATCCTCACTCTGTACACAGGGTCCAACCTGGTCTCTCCCACCTCCTCACTCCCTACACAGGGCCCTGCCTGGTCTCTCCTAACACCTCACTTCCTACACAGGGCTCTGCCTGATCTCTCCCACTTCCTGACTCCCTACTCAGGTATCTGGGTGGTCTCTCCCAACTCCTCACTGTGTATGCAGGGCCTTACCTGTTCTCTATCACCTCCTCACTCCCTACACAGGGCCCTGATGGTCTCTCCCACCTCCTCACTCCCTACACAGGGTCCTGCCTAGTCTCTCCCACTTCCTCAATCCCTACACAGGTCCCTGACTGGTATCTCCACCACCTTACTTCCTACACACAGCCTTGCCTGTTCTCTTCCACATCCTCACTCTGTACACAGGGTCCTACCTGGTCTCTCTCACCTCATCACTCCCTACACAGGGCCCTGCCTGGTCTCTCCTAACACCTCACTCCCTACACAGGGCTCTGCCTGGCCTCTCCCACCTCCTCACTCCCTACACAGGGCCCGGCCTGGTCTCTCCTTCTTCTCAATCCCTACACAGGTCTCTGCCTCTTCTCTCCAAGATACTCACTCCCTACACTGGGCCCTGCCAGGTCTCTCCCACCTCCTCAGTCCCTTCACAGGTCTTTGCCTGGTCTCTCCCACATCTCTGCCTCTTCTCTCCTGCATCCTCACTCCCAACATAGGGCCCTGCCTGGTCTCTCCCACCTTCTCACTCCCTACACAGGACGCTGCCTGGCCTCTCCCACCTCCTCAGGACCTACACAGGTCCCTGCCTGGTCTCTTCCAGCTCCTCACTCCCTACACAGGTGTCTGCCTGGATTCTCCCACCTCCTCACTCCTTACACAGGGCCCTGCCTGGTATGTCCCTCCTCCTCGCTCCCTACAGAGGGCCCTGCCTGGTGTCTCCCTTCTGCTTACTCCCTACATATGTCTCTGTCTGTTCTCTCCCACCTCCTCACTCTCTACACAGGGCCCTGCCTGATCTCTGGCACATTCTCACTCCCTACACAGGACCTGTGTGGTCTCTCCCAACACCTCACTCCCTCCACAGGGCCCTGCCTGGATGCTCCCTCCCCCTCACACCCTGCACAGGGTCCTGCTTGGTCTCTCCCACCTCATCACTCCTTACACAGGGCCTGCCTGGTCTCTCCCATATCCTCACTCCCTATACTTGGCTCTGCCTGGTCTCTCCCATCTCCTCACTCCCTAAGCAGGACTCTGCCTGGGTCTCCCTCTTCTTCACTCCCTACACAGGGCCCTGTCTGCTGTCTCCCATCTTCTCTATGCACAGAGCCCTGCCTGGTCTGTCCCACCTCCTCACTCCCTACACTCTTCTCTGCCTGTTCTCTCCCACCTCCTAACTCCCTGCACAGGGCCCTGCCTGGTCTCTCCCATATCCTTACTCCATACAGGGACATGCCTGATCTCTGGCCAACTCACTCCCTACAGAGGGCCCTTCCTGGTCTCTCCCATCTCCTCACTCCCTATGCAGGTCTCTGAATGGTTCTCCCACCTCTTCACTCGCTACACAGGGCCCCGCCTGCTGTCTACCATCTTCTCAATCCCTACACAGGTTTCTGCCTATTCTCTCCCACCTCCTCACTCCCTACACAGGTCTCTGCCTGGCCTCTCCCCCTTCCTCACTCCCTACACAGGTCTCTGCCTGGCCTCTCCCACTTCCTCACTCCCTACACAGGTCCCTGCTTCGTCTCTCCCACCTCATCACTCCTTACACAGGGCCCTGCCTGGTCTCTCCTACATCCTCACTCTTTACACAGCATCCTACCTGGTCTCTCTCACCTCCTCACTCCCTATGCAGGTCTCTGCCTGGTCTCTCCTAAGGCCTAACTCCCTACTCAGGTCCCTGCCTGACCTCTCCCACCTCCGCACTCCCTAGACATGGCCGTGCCTGGTTGCTCCCAGCTCCTCACTCCCTACTCAGGGCCCCGCCTTTTCTCTCCCACCTCCTCCATCCCTGTAAAGGTCTCTGCCTGGTCTGTCCCACCTCCTTACTCCCTACAGAGTTCTCTGCCTGTTCTCTTCCACATCCTCACTCCTTACACAGGGCCCTTCCTGGTCCCTCCCACCTCCTCACTTCCTACACCTGTCCCTGCCTGGTCTCTTCCATCTCCTCTCTCCCTACTCAGGGCCCTGCCTGGTCTCTCCCACCTCCTCACTCCCTACACAGGGCCATGCCTGGCCTCTCCCACCTCCTCACTCCCTACACAGGGCTCTGCCTGGTCTCTATCACCCCCTCACTCCCTACACAGGGTCCTGCCTTACCTCTCCCACCTCCTCAGTCCCTGCACTGTGTTTCTGGCTGTTATCTCCCTTCTTCTCACTCCCTACACAGGGCTGTGCTTGTTCTCTCCCATCTCCTCACTCCCTATACAGGGCCCTGCCTGGTGTATCCCATCTGCTCACTCCCTGCACAGGGCCCTGATGATCTCTCCTACATCCTCACTCCCTACACAGGGCCCTGCCTGGCATCTCCACCTCCTTACTCCCTACACACAGACCTGCCTGGTCTCTCCCACATCCTCACTCTGTACACAGGGTCCAACCTGGTCTCTCCCACCTCCTCACTCCCTACACAGGGCCCTGCCTGGTCTCTCCTAACACCTCACTTCCTACACAGGGCTCTGCCTGATCTCTCCCACTTCCTGACTCCCTACTCAGGTATCTGGGTGGTCTCTCCCAACTCCTCACTGTGTATGCAGGGCCTTACCTGTTCTCTATCACCTCCTCACTCCCTACACAGGGCCCTGATGGTCTCTCCCACCTCCTCACTCCCTACACAGGGTCCTGCCTAGTCTCTCCCACTTCCTCAATCCCTACACAGGTCCCTGACTGGTATCTCCACCACCTTACTTCCTACACACAGCCTTGCCTGTTCTCTTCCACATCCTCACTCTGTACACAGGGTCCTACCTGGTCTCTCTCACCTCATCACTCCCTACACAGGGCCCTGCCTGGTCTCTCCTAACACCTCACTCCCTACACAGGGCTCTGCCTGGCCTCTCCCACCTCCTCACTCCCTACACAGGGCCCGGCCTGGTCTCTCCTTCTTCTCAATCCCTACACAGGTCTCTGCCTCTTCTCTCCAAGATACTCACTCCCTACACTGGGCCCTGCCAGGTCTCTCCCACCTCCTCAGTCCCTTCACAGGTCTTTGCCTGGTCTCTCCCACATCTCTGCCTCTTCTCTCCTGCATCCTCACTCCCAACATAGGGCCCTGCCTGGTCTCTCCCACCTTCTCACTCCCTACACAGGACGCTGCCTGGCCTCTCCCACCTCCTCAGGACCTACACAGGTCCCTGCCTGGTCTCTTCCAGCTCCTCACTCCCTACACAGGTGTCTGCCTGGATTCTCCCACCTCCTCACTCCTTACACAGGGCCCTGCCTGGTATGTCCCTCCTCCTCACTCCCTACAGAGGGCCCTGCCTGGTGTCTCCCTTCTGCTTACTCCCTACATATGTCTCTGTCTGTTCTCTCCCACCTCCTCACTCTCTACACAGGGCCCTGCCTGATCTCTGGCACATTCTCACTCCCTACACAGGACCTGTGTGGTCTCTCCCAACACCTCACTCCCTCCACAGGGCCCTGCCTGGATGCTCCCTCCCCCTCACACCCTGCACAGGGTCCTGCTTGGTCTCTCCCACCTCATCACTCCTTACACAGGGCCTGCCTGGTCTCTCCCATATCCTCACTCCCTATACTTGGCTCTGCCTGGTCTCTCCCATCTCCTCACTCCCTAAGCAGGACTCTGCCTGGGTCTCCCTCTTCTTCACTCCCTACACAGGGCCCTGTCTGCTGTCTCCCATCTTCTCTATGCACAGAGCCCTGCCTGGTCTGTCCCACCTCCTCACTCCCTACACTCTTCTCTGCCTGTTCTCTCCCACCTCCTAACTCCCTGCACAGGGCCCTGCCTGGTCTCTCCCATATCCTTACTCCATACAGGGACATGCCTGATCTCTGGCCAACTCACTCCCTACAGAGGGCCCTTCCTGGTCTCTCCCATCTCCTCACTCCCTATGCAGGTCTCTGAATGGTTCTCCCACCTCTTCACTCGCTACACAGGGCCCCGCCTGCTGTCTACCATCTTCTCAATCCCTACACAGGTTTCTGCCTATTCTCTCCCACCTCCTCACTCCCTACACAGGTCTCTGCCTGGCCTCTCCCCCTTCCTCACTCCCTACACAGGTCTCTGCCTGGCCTCTCCCACTTCCTCACTCCCTACACAGGTCCCTGCTTCGTCTCTCCCACCTCATCACTCCTTACACAGGGCCCTGCCTGGTCTCTCCTACATCCTCACTCTTTACACAGCATCCTACCTGGTCTCTCTCACCTCCTCACTCCCTATGCAGGTCTCTGCCTGGTCTCTCCTAAGGCCTAACTCCCTACTCAGGTCCCTGCCTGACCTCTCCCACCTCCGCACTCCCTAGACATGGCCGTGCCTGGTTGCTCCCAGCTCCTCACTCCCTACTCAGGGCCCCGCCTTTTCTCTCCCACCTCCTCCATCCCTGTAAAGGTCTCTGCCTGGTCTGTCCCACCTCCTTACTCCCTACAGAGTTCTCTGCCTGTTCTCTTCCACATCCTCACTCCTTACACAGGGCCCTTCCTGGTCCCTCCCACCTCCTCACTTCCTACACCTGTCCCTGCCTGGTCTCTTCCATCTCCTCTCTCCCTACTCAGGGCCCTGCCTGGTCTCTCCCACCTCCTCACTCCCTACACAGGGCCATGCCTGGCCTCTCCCACCTCCTCACTCCCTACACAGGGCTCTGCCTGGTCTCTATCACCCCCTCACTCCCTACACAGGGTCCTGCCTTACCTCTCCCACCTCCTCAGTCCCTGCACTGTGTTTCTGGCTGTTATCTCCCTTCTTCTCACTCCCTACACAGGGCTGTGCTTGTTCTCTCCCATCTCCTCACTCCCTATACAGGGCCCTGCCTGGTGTATCCCATCTGCTCACTCCCTGCACAGGGCCCTGATGATCTCTCCTACATCCTCACTCCCTACACAGGGCCCTGCCTGGCATCTCCACCTCCTTACTCCCTACACACAGACCTGCCTGGTCTCTCCCACATCCTCACTCTGTACACAGGGTCCAACCTGGTCTCTCCCACCTCCTCACTCCCTACACAGGGCCCTGCCTGGTCTCTCCTAACACCTCACTTCCTACACAGGGCTCTGCCTGATCTCTCCCACTTCCTGACTCCCTACTCAGGTATCTGGGTGGTCTCTCCCAACTCCTCACTGTGTATGCAGGGCCTTACCTGTTCTCTATCACCTCCTCACTCCCTACACAGGGCCCTGATGGTCTCTCCCACCTCCTCACTCCCTACACAGGGTCCTGCCTAGTCTCTCCCACTTCCTCAATCCCTACACAGGTCCCTGACTGGTATCTCCACCACCTTACTTCCTACACACAGCCTTGCCTGTTCTCTTCCACATCCTCACTCTGTACACAGGGTCCTACCTGGTCTCTCTCACCTCATCACTCCCTACACAGGGCCCTGCCTGGTCTCTCCTAACACCTCACTCCCTACACAGGGCTCTGCCTGGCCTCTCCCACCTCCTCACTCCCTACACAGGGCCCGGCCTGGTCTCTCCTTCTTCTCAATCCCTACACAGGTCTCTGCCTCTTCTCTCCAAGATACTCACTCCCTACACTGGGCCCTGCCAGGTCTCTCCCACCTCCTCAGTCCCTTCACAGGTCTTTGCCTGGTCTCTCCCACATCTCTGCCTCTTCTCTCCTGCATCCTCACTCCCAACATAGGGCCCTGCCTGGTCTCTCCCACCTTCTCACTCCCTACACAGGACGCTGCCTGGCCTCTCCCACCTCCTCAGGACCTACACAGGTCCCTGCCTGGTCTCTTCCAGCTCCTCACTCCCTACACAGGTGTCTGCCTGGATTCTCCCACCTCCTCACTCCTTACACAGGGCCCTGCCTGGTATGTCCCTCCTCCTCACTCCCTACAGAGGGCCCTGCCTGGTGTCTCCCTTCTGCTTACTCCCTACATATGTCTCTGTCTGTTCTCTCCCACCTCCTCACTCTCTACACAGGGCCCTGCCTGATCTCTGGCACATTCTCACTCCCTACACAGGACCTGTGTGGTCTCTCCCAACACCTCACTCCCTCCACAGGGCCCTGCCTGGATGCTCCCTCCCCCTCACACCCTGCACAGGGTCCTGCTTGGTCTCTCCCACCTCATCACTCCTTACACAGGGCCTGCCTGGTCTCTCCCATATCCTCACTCCCTATACTTGGCTCTGCCTGGTCTCTCCCATCTCCTCACTCCCTAAGCAGGACTCTGCCTGGGTCTCCCTCTTCTTCACTCCCTACACAGGGCCCTGTCTGCTGTCTCCCATCTTCTCTATGCACAGAGCCCTGCCTGGTCTGTCCCACCTCCTCACTCCCTACACTCTTCTCTGCCTGTTCTCTCCCACCTCCTAACTCCCTGCACAGGGCCCTGCCTGGTCTCTCCCATATCCTTACTCCATACAGGGACATGCCTGATCTCTGGCCAACTCACTCCCTACAGAGGGCCCTTCCTGGTCTCTCCCATCTCCTCACTCCCTATGCAGGTCTCTGAATGGTTCTCCCACCTCTTCACTCGCTACACAGGGCCCCGCCTGCTGTCTACCATCTTCTCAATCCCTACACAGGTTTCTGCCTATTCTCTCCCACCTCCTCACTCCCTACACAGGTCTCTGCCTGGCCTCTCCCCCTTCCTCACTCCCTACACAGGTCTCTGCCTGGCCTCTCCCACTTCCTCACTCCCTACACAGGTCCCTGCTTCGTCTCTCCCACCTCATCACTCCTTACACAGGGCCCTGCCTGGTCTCTCCTACATCCTCACTCTTTACACAGCATCCTACCTGGTCTCTCTCACCTCCTCACTCCCTATGCAGGTCTCTGCCTGGTCTCTCCTAAGGCCTAACTCCCTACTCAGGTCCCTGCCTGACCTCTCCCACCTCCGCACTCCCTAGACATGGCCGTGCCTGGTTGCTCCCAGCTCCTCACTCCCTACTCAGGGCCCCGCCTTTTCTCTCCCACCTCCTCCATCCCTGTAAAGGTCTCTGCCTGGTCTGTCCCACCTCCTTACTCCCTACAGAGTTCTCTGCCTGTTCTCTTCCACATCCTCACTCCTTACACAGGGCCCTTCCTGGTCCCTCCCACCTCCTCACTTCCTACACCTGTCCCTGCCTGGTCTCTTCCATCTCCTCTCTCCCTACTCAGGGCCCTGCCTGGTCTCACCCACCTCCTCACTCCCTACAAAGGTCTCTGTCTGGTCTCTCAGCTCTTCACTCCCTACACAGGTTTCTGTCTCTTTTGTCCCACCATCTTACTCCCTATACAGTGCCCTGCCTGGTCTCTCAGTCTCTGTACAGGGCCCTGCATGGTCTCTCCCACCTCCTGACTCCCTTCACAGCGCCCAGCCTAGTCCCTCCCACCTCCTCACTCCCTACACAGGTTAGGGTTTAGGGTTTAGTTTAGTGTTAGGGTTATGGTTCGGGATCGGGTTTAGGGGTTAAGGTTAGGCTTTAGGGTTTAGTGTTCGAGTTTAGGGTCAGGGTCAGTTTTTAGTGTCAGGGTCAGGGTTTATGGTCAGGGTCAGGGTTAGGGGTTAGGGTCAGGGTTAGGTTTAGGGTTTGTTTTTATGGTTAGGGTTTAGGGTTTAGGATTAGGGTTGGGGTAAGGTTAGGGCTAGGGGTTAGGGCTAGGGGTTAGGGTTTAGTGTTTAGTGATAGAGTTTAGGGTCAGGGTCAGAGTCAGTGTTTAGTGTCAGGGTCAGAGTTTAGGGTCAGGGTTAGGGTCATGGTCAGGGTTAGGGTCATGGTCAGGGTTTAGGGTCATTGTCACGGTTTAGGGTCAGGGTCTGGGTCAGGGTTAGGGGTTAGAGTCAGGGTTAGGTTTAGGGTTTGGGTTTAGGGTTAGGATTTAGGGTTTAGGGTTAGGGCTAGGGTTAGTTTTAGAGGTTAGAGGTTAGGGTTAGGGTTAGGGCTAGGGCTAGGGCTTGGTGTTAGGGCTAGGTCTAGGGCTAGGGTTTTAGGGCTAGAGTTTAGGGTTAGGGTTAGGGTTTTGGGTTAGGCTGACGGTTAGAGTTTAGGGTTAGGGTTTATGGTTAGTGTTAGGGTTGGTGTTAGGGTTTAGGGTTAGGGTTAGGGTTTAGGGTTAGCAGTTAGTGTTAGGGTTAGTGTTCAGGGTTAGGGTTAGTTTTTAGGGTTTGGGTTTAGGGCTAGCGGTTAGTGTTTTCTCCCTCCTCCTCACTCCCTACACAGGGCCCTGATGTTCTCTCGCACCTGCTCACTCCCTAAACAAGCCACTGCCTGGTCTCTCCACCTCCTTACTCCCTCCACAGGGCCCTGCCTGGTCTCTCCCACCTCCTCACTCCCTACACAGGGCCATGCCTGGCCTCTCCCACCTCCTCACTCCCTACACAGGGCTCTGCCTGGTCTCTATCACCCCCTCACTCCCTACACAGGGTCCTGCCTTACCTCTCCCACCTCCTCAGTCCCTGCACTGTGTTTCTGGCTGTTATCTCCCTTCTTCTCACTCCCTACACAGGGCTGTGCTTGTTCTCTCCCATCTCCTCACTCCCTATACAGGGCCCTGCCTGGTGTATCCCATCTGCTCACTCCCTGCACAGGGCCCTGATGATCTCTCCTACATCCTCACTCCCTACACAGGGCCCTGCCTGGCATCTCCACCTCCTTACTCCCTACACACAGACCTGCCTGGTCTCTCCCACATCCTCACTCTGTACACAGGGTCCAACCTGGTCTCTCCCACCTCCTCACTCCCTACACAGGGCCCTGCCTGGTCTCTCCTAACACCTCACTTCCTACACAGGGCTCTGCCTGATCTCTCCCACTTCCTGACTCCCTACTCAGGTATCTGGGTGGTCTCTCCCAACTCCTCACTGTGTATGCAGGGCCTTACCTGTTCTCTATCACCTCCTCACTCCCTACACAGGGCCCTGATGGTCTCTCCCACCTCCTCACTCCCTACACAGGGTCCTGCCTAGTCTCTCCCACTTCCTCAATCCCTACACAGGTCCCTGACTGGTATCTCCACCACCTTACTTCCTACACACAGCCTTGCCTGTTCTCTTCCACATCCTCACTCTGTACACAGGGTCCTACCTGGTCTCTCTCACCTCATCACTCCCTACACAGGGCCCTGCCTGGTCTCTCCTAACACCTCACTCCCTACACAGGGCTCTGCCTGGCCTCTCCCACCTCCTCACTCCCTACACAGGGCCCGGCCTGGTCTCTCCTTCTTCTCAATCCCTACACAGGTCTCTGCCTCTTCTCTCCAAGATACTCACTCCCTACACTGGGCCCTGCCAGGTCTCTCCCACCTCCTCAGTCCCTTCACAGGTCTTTGCCTGGTCTCTCCCACATCTCTGCCTCTTCTCTCCTGCATCCTCACTCCCAACATAGGGCCCTGCCTGGTCTCTCCCACCTTCTCACTCCCTACACAGGACGCTGCCTGGCCTCTCCCACCTCCTCAGGACCTACACAGGTCCCTGCCTGGTCTCTTCCAGCTCCTCACTCCCTACACAGGTGTCTGCCTGGATTCTCCCACCTCCTCACTCCTTACACAGGGCCCTGCCTGGTATGTCCCTCCTCCTCACTCCCTACAGAGGGCCCTGCCTGGTGTCTCCCTTCTGCTTACTCCCTACATATGTCTCTGTCTGTTCTCTCCCACCTCCTCACTCTCTACACAGGGCCCTGCCTGATCTCTGGCACATTCTCACTCCCTACACAGGACCTGTGTGGTCTCTCCCAACACCTCACTCCCTCCACAGGGCCCTGCCTGGATGCTCCCTCCCCCTCACACCCTGCACAGGGTCCTGCTTGGTCTCTCCCACCTCATCACTCCTTACACAGGGCCTGCCTGGTCTCTCCCATATCCTCACTCCCTATACTTGGCTCTGCCTGGTCTCTCCCATCTCCTCACTCCCTAAGCAGGACTCTGCCTGGGTCTCCCTCTTCTTCACTCCCTACACAGGGCCCTGTCTGCTGTCTCCCATCTTCTCTATGCACAGAGCCCTGCCTGGTCTGTCCCACCTCCTCACTCCCTACACTCTTCTCTGCCTGTTCTCTCCCACCTCCTAACTCCCTGCACAGGGCCCTGCCTGGTCTCTCCCATATCCTTACTCCATACAGGGACATGCCTGATCTCTGGCCAACTCACTCCCTACAGAGGGCCCTTCCTGGTCTCTCCCATCTCCTCACTCCCTATGCAGGTCTCTGAATGGTTCTCCCACCTCTTCACTCGCTACACAGGGCCCCGCCTGCTGTCTACCATCTTCTCAATCCCTACACAGGTTTCTGCCTATTCTCTCCCACCTCCTCACTCCCTACACAGGTCTCTGCCTGGCCTCTCCCCCTTCCTCACTCCCTACACAGGTCTCTGCCTGGCCTCTCCCACTTCCTCACTCCCTACACAGGTCCCTGCTTCGTCTCTCCCACCTCATCACTCCTTACACAGGGCCCTGCCTGGTCTCTCCTACATCCTCACTCTTTACACAGCATCCTACCTGGTCTCTCTCACCTCCTCACTCCCTATGCAGGTCTCTGCCTGGTCTCTCCTAAGGCCTAACTCCCTACTCAGGTCCCTGCCTGACCTCTCCCACCTCCGCACTCCCTAGACATGGCCGTGCCTGGTTGCTCCCAGCTCCTCACTCCCTACTCAGGGCCCCGCCTTTTCTCTCCCACCTCCTCCATCCCTGTAAAGGTCTCTGCCTGGTCTGTCCCACCTCCTTACTCCCTACAGAGTTCTCTGCCTGTTCTCTTCCACATCCTCACTCCTTACACAGGGCCCTTCCTGGTCCCTCCCACCTCCTCACTTCCTACACCTGTCCCTGCCTGGTCTCTTCCATCTCCTCTCTCCCTACTCAGGGCCCTGCCTGGTCTCTCCCACCTCCTCACTCCCTACACAGGGCCATGCCTGGCCTCTCCCACCTCCTCACTCCCTACACAGGGCTCTGCCTGGTCTCTATCACCCCCTCACTCCCTACACAGGGTCCTGCCTTACCTCTCCCACCTCCTCAGTCCCTGCACTGTGTTTCTGGCTGTTATCTCCCTTCTTCTCACTCCCTACACAGGGCTGTGCTTGTTCTCTCCCATCTCCTCACTCCCTATACAGGGCCCTGCCTGGTGTATCCCATCTGCTCACTCCCTGCACAGGGCCCTGATGATCTCTCCTACATCCTCACTCCCTACACAGGGCCCTGCCTGGCATCTCCACCTCCTTACTCCCTACACACAGACCTGCCTGGTCTCTCCCACATCCTCACTCTGTACACAGGGTCCAACCTGGTCTCTCCCACCTCCTCACTCCCTACACAGGGCCCTGCCTGGTCTCTCCTAACACCTCACTTCCTACACAGGGCTCTGCCTGATCTCTCCCACTTCCTGACTCCCTACTCAGGTATCTGGGTGGTCTCTCCCAACTCCTCACTGTGTATGCAGGGCCTTACCTGTTCTCTATCACCTCCTCACTCCCTACACAGGGCCCTGATGGTCTCTCCCACCTCCTCACTCCCTACACAGGGTCCTGCCTAGTCTCTCCCACTTCCTCAATCCCTACACAGGTCCCTGACTGGTATCTCCACCACCTTACTTCCTACACACAGCCTTGCCTGTTCTCTTCCACATCCTCACTCTGTACACAGGGTCCTACCTGGTCTCTCTCACCTCATCACTCCCTACACAGGGCCCTGCCTGGTCTCTCCTAACACCTCACTCCCTACACAGGGCTCTGCCTGGCCTCTCCCACCTCCTCACTCCCTACACAGGGCCCGGCCTGGTCTCTCCTTCTTCTCAATCCCTACACAGGTCTCTGCCTCTTCTCTCCAAGATACTCACTCCCTACACTGGGCCCTGCCAGGTCTCTCCCACCTCCTCAGTCCCTTCACAGGTCTTTGCCTGGTCTCTCCCACATCTCTGCCTCTTCTCTCCTGCATCCTCACTCCCAACATAGGGCCCTGCCTGGTCTCTCCCACCTTCTCACTCCCTACACAGGACGCTGCCTGGCCTCTCCCACCTCCTCAGGACCTACACAGGTCCCTGCCTGGTCTCTTCCAGCTCCTCACTCCCTACACAGGTGTCTGCCTGGATTCTCCCACCTCCTCACTCCTTACACAGGGCCCTGCCTGGTATGTCCCTCCTCCTCACTCCCTACAGAGGGCCCTGCCTGGTGTCTCCCTTCTGCTTACTCCCTACATATGTCTCTGTCTGTTCTCTCCCACCTCCTCACTCTCTACACAGGGCCCTGCCTGATCTCTGGCACATTCTCACTCCCTACACAGGACCTGTGTGGTCTCTCCCAACACCTCACTCCCTCCACAGGGCCCTGCCTGGATGCTCCCTCCCCCTCACACCCTGCACAGGGTCCTGCTTGGTCTCTCCCACCTCATCACTCCTTACACAGGGCCTGCCTGGTCTCTCCCATATCCTCACTCCCTATACTTGGCTCTGCCTGGTCTCTCCCATCTCCTCACTCCCTAAGCAGGACTCTGCCTGGGTCTCCCTCTTCTTCACTCCCTACACAGGGCCCTGTCTGCTGTCTCCCATCTTCTCTATGCACAGAGCCCTGCCTGGTCTGTCCCACCTCCTCACTCCCTACACTCTTCTCTGCCTGTTCTCTCCCACCTCCTAACTCCCTGCACAGGGCCCTGCCTGGTCTCTCCCATATCCTTACTCCATACAGGGACATGCCTGATCTCTGGCCAACTCACTCCCTACAGAGGGCCCTTCCTGGTCTCTCCCATCTCCTCACTCCCTATGCAGGTCTCTGAATGGTTCTCCCACCTCTTCACTCGCTACACAGGGCCCCGCCTGCTGTCTACCATCTTCTCAATCCCTACACAGGTTTCTGCCTATTCTCTCCCACCTCCTCACTCCCTACACAGGTCTCTGCCTGGCCTCTCCCCCTTCCTCACTCCCTACACAGGTCTCTGCCTGGCCTCTCCCACTTCCTCACTCCCTACACAGGTCCCTGCTTCGTCTCTCCCACCTCATCACTCCTTACACAGGGCCCTGCCTGGTCTCTCCTACATCCTCACTCTTTACACAGCATCCTACCTGGTCTCTCTCACCTCCTCACTCCCTATGCAGGTCTCTGCCTGGTCTCTCCTAAGGCCTAACTCCCTACTCAGGTCCCTGCCTGACCTCTCCCACCTCCGCACTCCCTAGACATGGCCGTGCCTGGTTGCTCCCAGCTCCTCACTCCCTACTCAGGGCCCCGCCTTTTCTCTCCCACCTCCTCCATCCCTGTAAAGGTCTCTGCCTGGTCTGTCCCACCTCCTTACTCCCTACAGAGTTCTCTGCCTGTTCTCTTCCACATCCTCACTCCTTACACAGGGCCCTTCCTGGTCCCTCCCACCTCCTCACTTCCTACACCTGTCCCTGCCTGGTCTCTTCCATCTCCTCTCTCCCTACTCAGGGCCCTGCCTGGTCTCACCCACCTCCTCACTCCCTACAAAGGTCTCTGTCTGGTCTCTCAGCTCTTCACTCCCTACACAGGTTTCTGTCTCTTTTGTCCCACCATCTTACTCCCTATACAGTGCCCTGCCTGGTCTCTCAGTCTCTGTACAGGGCCCTGCATGGTCTCTCCCACCTCCTGACTCCCTTCACAGCGCCCAGCCTAGTCCCTCCCACCTCCTCACTCCCTACACAGGTTAGGGTTTAGGGTTTAGTTTAGTGTTAGGGTTATGGTTCGGGATCGGGTTTAGGGGTTAAGGTTAGGCTTTAGGGTTTAGTGTTCGAGTTTAGGGTCAGGGTCAGTTTTTAGTGTCAGGGTCAGGGTTTATGGTCAGGGTCAGGGTTAGGGGTTAGGGTCAGGGTTAGGTTTAGGGTTTGTTTTTATGGTTAGGGTTTAGGGTTTAGGATTAGGGTTGGGGTAAGGTTAGGGCTAGGGGTTAGGGCTAGGGGTTAGGGTTTAGTGTTTAGTGATAGAGTTTAGGGTCAGGGTCAGAGTCAGTGTTTAGTGTCAGGGTCAGAGTTTAGGGTCAGGGTTAGGGTCATGGTCAGGGTTAGGGTCATGGTCAGGGTTTAGGGTCATTGTCACGGTTTAGGGTCAGGGTCTGGGTCAGGGTTAGGGGTTAGAGTCAGGGTTAGGTTTAGGGTTTGGGTTTAGGGTTAGGATTTAGGGTTTAGGGTTAGGGCTAGGGTTAGTTTTAGAGGTTAGAGGTTAGGGTTAGGGTTAGGGCTAGGGCTAGGGCTTGGTGTTAGGGCTAGGTCTAGGGCTAGGGTTTTAGGGCTAGAGTTTAGGGTTAGGGTTAGGGTTTTGGGTTAGGCTGACGGTTAGAGTTTAGGGTTAGGGTTTATGGTTAGTGTTAGGGTTGGTGTTAGGGTTTAGGGTTAGGGTTAGGGTTTAGGGTTAGCAGTTAGTGTTAGGGTTAGTGTTCAGGGTTAGGGTTAGTTTTTAGGGTTTGGGTTTAGGGCTAGCGGTTAGTGTTTTCTCCCTCCTCCTCACTCCCTACACAGGGCCCTGATGTTCTCTCGCACCTGCTCACTCCCTAAACAAGCCACTGCCTGGTCTCTCCACCTCCTTACTCCCTCCACAGGGCCCTGCCTGGTCTCTCCCACCTCCTCACTCCCTACACAGGGCCATGCCTGGCCTCTCCCACCTCCTCACTCCCTACACAGGGCTCTGCCTGGTCTCTATCACCCCCTCACTCCCTACACAGGGTCCTGCCTTACCTCTCCCACCTCCTCAGTCCCTGCACTGTGTTTCTGGCTGTTATCTCCCTTCTTCTCACTTCCTACACAGGGCTGTGCTTGTTCTCTCCCATCTCCTCACTCCCTATACAGGGCCCTGCCTGGTGTATCCCATCTGCTCACTCCCTGCACAGGGCCCTGATGATCTCTCCTACATCCTCACTCCCTACACAGGGCCCTGCCTGGCATCTCCACCTCCTTACTCCCTACACACAGACCTGCCTGGTCTCTCCCACATCCTCACTCTGTACACAGGGTCCAACCTGGTCTCTCCCACCTCCTCACTCCCTACACAGGGCCCTGCCTGGTCTCTCCTAACACCTCACTTCCTACACAGGGCTCTGCCTGATCTCTCCCACTTCCTGACTCCCTACTCAGGTATCTGGGTGGTCTCTCCCAACTCCTCACTGTGTATGCAGGGCCTTACCTGTTCTCTATCACCTCCTCACTCCCTACACAGGGCCCTGATGGTCTCTCCCACCTCCTCACTCCCTACACAGGGTCCTGCCTAGTCTCTCCCACTTCCTCAATCCCTACACAGGTCCCTGACTGGTATCTCCACCACCTTACTTCCTACACACAGCCTTGCCTGTTCTCTTCCACATCCTCACTCTGTACACAGGGTCCTACCTGGTCTCTCTCACCTCATCACTCCCTACACAGGGCCCTGCCTGGTCTCTCCTAACACCTCACTCCCTACACAGGGCTCTGCCTGGCCTCTCCCACCTCCTCACTCCCTACACAGGGCCCGGCCTGGTCTCTCCTTCTTCTCAATCCCTACACAGGTCTCTGCCTCTTCTCTCCAAGATACTCACTCCCTACACTGGGCCCTGCCAGGTCTCTCCCACCTCCTCAGTCCCTTCACAGGTCTTTGCCTGGTCTCTCCCACATCTCTGCCTCTTCTCTCCTGCATCCTCACTCCCAACATAGGGCCCTGCCTGGTCTCTCCCACCTTCTCACTCCCTACACAGGACGCTGCCTGGCCTCTCCCACCTCCTCAGGACCTACACAGGTCCCTGCCTGGTCTCTTCCAGCTCCTCACTCCCTACACAGGTGTCTGCCTGGATTCTCCCACCTCCTCACTCCTTACACAGGGCCCTGCCTGGTATGTCCCTCCTCCTCACTCCCTACAGAGGGCCCTGCCTGGTGTCTCCCTTCTGCTTACTCCCTACATATGTCTCTGTCTGTTCTCTCCCACCTCCTCACTCTCTACACAGGGCCCTGCCTGATCTCTGGCACATTCTCACTCCCTACACAGGACCTGTGTGGTCTCTCCCAACACCTCACTCCCTCCACAGGGCCCTGCCTGGATGCTCCCTCCCCCTCACACCCTGCACAGGGTCCTGCTTGGTCTCTCCCACCTCATCACTCCTTACACAGGGCCTGCCTGGTCTCTCCCATATCCTCACTCCCTATACTTGGCTCTGCCTGGTCTCTCCCATCTCCTCACTCCCTAAGCAGGACTCTGCCTGGGTCTCCCTCTTCTTCACTCCCTACACAGGGCCCTGTCTGCTGTCTCCCATCTTCTCTATGCACAGAGCCCTGCCTGGTCTGTCCCACCTCCTCACTCCCTACACTCTTCTCTGCCTGTTCTCTCCCACCTCCTAACTCCCTGCACAGGGCCCTGCCTGGTCTCTCCCATATCCTTACTCCATACAGGGACATGCCTGATCTCTGGCCAACTCACTCCCTACAGAGGGCCCTTCCTGGTCTCTCCCATCTCCTCACTCCCTATGCAGGTCTCTGAATGGTTCTCCCACCTCTTCACTCGCTACACAGGGCCCCGCCTGCTGTCTACCATCTTCTCAATCCCTACACAGGTTTCTGCCTATTCTCTCCCACCTCCTCACTCCCTACACAGGTCTCTGCCTGGCCTCTCCCCCTTCCTCACTCCCTACACAGGTCTCTGCCTGGCCTCTCCCACTTCCTCACTCCCTACACAGGTCCCTGCTTCGTCTCTCCCACCTCATCACTCCTTACACAGGGCCCTGCCTGGTCTCTCCTACATCCTCACTCTTTACACAGCATCCTACCTGGTCTCTCTCACCTCCTCACTCCCTATGCAGGTCTCTGCCTGGTCTCTCCTAAGGCCTAACTCCCTACTCAGGTCCCTGCCTGACCTCTCCCACCTCCGCACTCCCTAGACATGGCCGTGCCTGGTTGCTCCCAGCTCCTCACTCCCTACTCAGGGCCCCGCCTTTTCTCTCCCACCTCCTCCATCCCTGTAAAGGTCTCTGCCTGGTCTGTCCCACCTCCTTACTCCCTACAGAGTTCTCTGCCTGTTCTCTTCCACATCCTCACTCCTTACACAGGGCCCTTCCTGGTCCCTCCCACCTCCTCACTTCCTACACCTGTCCCTGCCTGGTCTCTTCCATCTCCTCTCTCCCTACTCAGGGCCCTGCCTGGTCTCACCCACCTCCTCACTCCCTACAAAGGTCTCTGTCTGGTCTCTCAGCTCTTCACTCCCTACACAGGTTTCTGTCTCTTTTGTCCCACCATCTTACTCCCTATACAGTGCCCTGCCTGGTCTCTCACTCTCTGTACAGGGCCCTGCATGGTCTCTCCCACCTCCTGACTCCCTTCACAGCGCCCAGCCTAGTCCCTCCCACCTCCTCACTCCCTACACAGGTTAGGGTTTAGGGTTTAGTTTAGTGTTAGGGTTATGGTTCGGGATCGGGTTTAGGGGTTAAGGTTAGGCTTTAGGGTTTAGTGTTCGAGTTTAGGGTCAGGGTCAGTTTTTAGTGTCAGGGTCAGGGTTTATGGTCAGGGTCAGGGTTAGGGGTTAGGGTCAGGGTTAGGTTTAGGGTTTGTTTTTATGGTTAGGGTTTAGGGTTTAGGATTAGGGTTGGGGTAAGGTTAGGGCTAGGGGTTAGGGCTAGGGGTTAGGGTTTAGTGTTTAGTGATAGAGTTTAGGGTCAGGGTCAGAGTCAGTGTTTAGTGTCAGGGTCAGAGTTTAGGGTCAGGGTTAGGGTCATGGTCAGGGTTAGGGTCATGGTCAGGGTTTAGGGTCATTGTCACGGTTTAGGGTCAGGGTCTGGGTCAGGGTTAGGGGTTAGAGTCAGGGTTAGGTTTAGGGTTTGGGTTTAGGGTTAGGATTTAGGGTTTAGGGTTAGGGCTAGGGTTAGTTTTAGAGGTTAGAGGTTAGGGTTAGGGTTAGGGCTAGGGCTAGGGCTTGGTGTTAGGGCTAGGTCTAGGGCTAGGGTTTTAGGGCTAGAGTTTAGGGTTAGGGTTAGGGTTTTGGGTTAGGCTGACGGTTAGAGTTTAGGGTTAGGGTTTATGGTTAGTGTTAGGGTTGGTGTTAGGGTTTAGGGTTAGGGTTAGGGTTTAGGGTTAGCAGTTAGTGTTAGGGTTAGTGTTCAGGGTTAGGGTTAGTTTTTAGGGTTTGGGTTTAGGGCTAGCGGTTAGTGTTTTCTCCCTCCTCCTCACTCCCTACACAGGGCCCTGATGTTCTCTCGCACCTGCTCACTCCCTAAACAAGCCACTGCCTGGTCTCTCCACCTCCTTACTCCCTCCACAGGGCCCTGCCTGGTCTCTCCCACCTCCTCACTCCCTACACAGGGCCATGCCTGGCCTCTCCCACCTCCTCACTCCCTACACAGGGCTCTGCCTGGTCTCTATCACCCCCTCACTCCCTACACAGGGTCCTGCCTTACCTCTCCCACCTCCTCAGTCCCTGCACTGTGTTTCTGGCTGTTATCTCCCTTCTTCTCACTTCCTACACAGGGCTGTGCTTGTTCTCTCCCATCTCCTCACTCCCTATACAGGGCCCTGCCTGGTGTATCCCATCTGCTCACTCCCTGCACAGGGCCCTGATGATCTCTCCTACATCCTCACTCCCTACACAGGGCCCTGCCTGGCATCTCCACCTCCTTACTCCCTACACACAGACCTGCCTGGTCTCTCCCACATCCTCACTCTGTACACAGGGTCCAACCTGGTCTCTCCCACCTCCTCACTCCCTACACAGGGCCCTGCCTGGTCTCTCCTAACACCTCACTTCCTACACAGGGCTCTGCCTGATCTCTCCCACTTCCTGACTCCCTACTCAGGTATCTGGGTGGTCTCTCCCAACTCCTCACTGTGTATGCAGGGCCTTACCTGTTCTCTATCACCTCCTCACTCCCTACACAGGGCCCTGATGGTCTCTCCCACCTCCTCACTCCCTACACAGGGTCCTGCCTAGTCTCTCCCACTTCCTCAATCCCTACACAGGTCCCTGACTGGTATCTCCACCACCTTACTTCCTACACACAGCCTTGCCTGTTCTCTTCCACATCCTCACTCTGTACACAGGGTCCTACCTGGTCTCTCTCACCTCATCACTCCCTACACAGGGCCCTGCCTGGTCTCTCCTAACACCTCACTCCCTACACAGGGCTCTGCCTGGCCTCTCCCACCTCCTCACTCCCTACACAGGGCCCGGCCTGGTCTCTCCTTCTTCTCAATCCCTACACAGGTCTCTGCCTCTTCTCTCCAAGATACTCACTCCCTACACTGGGCCCTGCCAGGTCTCTCCCACCTCCTCAGTCCCTTCACAGGTCTTTGCCTGGTCTCTCCCACATCTCTGCCTCTTCTCTCCTGCATCCTCACTCCCAACATAGGGCCCTGCCTGGTCTCTCCCACCTTCTCACTCCCTACACAGGACGCTGCCTGGCCTCTCCCACCTCCTCAGGACCTACACAGGTCCCTGCCTGGTCTCTTCCAGCTCCTCACTCCCTACACAGGTGTCTGCCTGGATTCTCCCACCTCCTCACTCCTTACACAGGGCCCTGCCTGGTATGTCCCTCCTCCTCACTCCCTACAGAGGGCCCTGCCTGGTGTCTCCCTTCTGCTTACTCCCTACATATGTCTCTGTCTGTTCTCTCCCACCTCCTCACTCTCTACACAGGGCCCTGCCTGATCTCTGGCACATTCTCACTCCCTACACAGGACCTGTGTGGTCTCTCCCAACACCTCACTCCCTCCACAGGGCCCTGCCTGGATGCTCCCTCCCCCTCACACCCTGCACAGGGTCCTGCTTGGTCTCTCCCACCTCATCACTCCTTACACAGGGCCTGCCTGGTCTCTCCCATATCCTCACTCCCTATACTTGGCTCTGCCTGGTCTCTCCCATCTCCTCACTCCCTAAGCAGGACTCTGCCTGGGTCTCCCTCTTCTTCACTCCCTACACAGGGCCCTGTCTGCTGTCTCCCATCTTCTCTATGCACAGAGCCCTGCCTGGTCTGTCCCACCTCCTCACTCCCTACACTCTTCTCTGCCTGTTCTCTCCCACCTCCTAACTCCCTGCACAGGGCCCTGCCTGGTCTCTCCCATATCCTTACTCCATACAGGGACATGCCTGATCTCTGGCCAACTCACTCCCTACAGAGGGCCCTTCCTGGTCTCTCCCATCTCCTCACTCCCTATGCAGGTCTCTGAATGGTTCTCCCACCTCTTCACTCGCTACACAGGGCCCCGCCTGCTGTCTACCTTCTTCTCAATCCCTACACAGGTTTCTGCCTATTCTCTCCCACCTCCTCACTCCCTACACAGGTCTCTGCCTGGCCTCTCCCCCTTCCTCACTCCCTACACAGGTCTCTGCCTGGCCTCTCCCACTTCCTCACTCCCTACACAGGTCCCTGCTTCGTCTCTCCCACCTCATCACTCCTTACACAGGGCCCTGCCTGGTCTCTCCTACATCCTCACTCTTTACACAGCATCCTACCTGGTCTCTCTCACCTCCTCACTCCCTATGCAGGTCTCTGCCTGGTCTCTCCTAAGGCCTAACTCCCTACTCAGGTCCCTGCCTGACCTCTCCCACCTCCGCACTCCCTAGACATGGCCGTGCCTGGTTGCTCCCAGCTCCTCACTCCCTACTCAGGGCCCCGCCTTTTCTCTCCCACCTCCTCCATCCCTGTAAAGGTCTCTGCCTGGTCTGCCCCACCTCCTTACTCCCTACAGAGTTCTCTGCCTGTTCTCTTCCACATCCTCACTCCTTACACAGGGCCCTTCCTGGTCCCTCCCACCTCCTCACTTCCTACACCTGTCCCTGCCTGGTCTCTTCCATCTCCTCTCTCCCTACTCAGGGCCCTGCCTGGTCTCACCCACCTCCTCACTCCCTACAAAGGTCTCTGTCTGGTCTCTCAGCTCTTCACTCCCTACACAGGTTTCTGTCTCTTTTGTCCCACCATCTTACTCCCTATACAGTGCCCTGCCTGGTCTCTCACTCTCTATACAGGGCCCTGCATGGTCTCTCCCACCTCCTGACTCCCTTCACAGCGCCCAGCCTAGTCCCTCCCACCTCCTCACTCCCTACACAGGTTAGGGTTTAGGGTTTAGTTTAGTGTTAGGGTTATGGTTCGGGATCGGGTTTAGGGGTTAAGGTTAGGTTTTAGGGTTTAGTGTTCGAGTTTAGGGTCAGGGTCAGTTTTTAGTGTCAGGGTCAGGGTTTATGGTCAGGGTCAGGGTTAGGGGTTAGGGTCAGGGTTAGGTTTAGGGTTTGTTTTTATGGTTAGGGTTTAGGGTTTAGGATTAGGGTTGGGGTAAGGTTAGGGCTAGGGGTTAGGGCTAGGGGTTAGGGTTTAGTGTTTAGTGATAGAGTTTAGGGTCAGGGTCAGAGTCAGTGTTTAGTGTCAGGGTCAGAGTTTAGGGTCAGGGTTAGGGTCATGGTCAGGGTTAGGGTCATGGTCAGGGTTTAGGGTCATTGTCACGGTTTAGGGTCAGGGTCTGGGTCAGGGTTAGGGGTTAGAGTCAGGGTTAGGTTTAGGGTTTGGGTTTAGGGTTAGGATTTAGGGTTTAGGGTTAGGGCTAGGGTTAGTTTTAGAGGTTAGAGGTTAGGGTTAGGGTTAGGGCTAGGGCTAGGGCTTGGTGTTAGGGCTAGGTCTAGGGCTAGGGTTTTAGGGCTAGAGTTTAGGGTTAGGGTTAGGGTTTTGGGTTAGGCTGACGGTTAGAGTTTAGGGTTAGGGTTTATGGTTAGTGTTAGGGTTGGTGTTAGGGTTTAGGGTTAGGGTTAGGGTTTAGGGTTAGCAGTTAGTGTTAGGGTTAGTGTTCAGGGTTAGGGTTAGTTTTTAGGGTTTGGGTTTAGGGCTAGCGGTTAGTGTTTTCTCCCTCCTCCTCACGCCCTACACAGGGCCCTGATGTTCTCTCGCACCTGCTCACTCCCTAAACAAGCCACTGCCTGGTCTCTCCACCTCCTTACTCCCTCCACAGGGCCCTGCCTGGTCTCTCCCACCTCCTCACTCCCTACACAGGGCCATGCCTGGCCTCTCCCACCTCCTCACTCCCTACACAGGGCTCTGCCTGGTCTCTATCACCCCCTCACTCCCTACACAGGGTCCTGCCTTACCTCTCCCACCTCCTCAGTCCCTGCACTGTGTTTCTGGCTGTTATCTCCCTTCTTCTCACTTCCTACACAGGGCTGTGCTTGTTCTCTCCCATCTCCTCACTCCCTATACAGGGCCCTGCCTGGTGTATCCCATCTGCTCACTCCCTGCACAGGGCCCTGATGATCTCTCCTACATCCTCACTCCCTACACAGGGCCCTGCCTGGCATCTCCACCTCCTTACTCCCTACACACAGACCTGCCTGGTCTCTCCCACATCCTCACTCTGTACACAGGGTCCAACCTGGTCTCTCCCACCTCCTCACTCCCTACACAGGGCCCTGCCTGGTCTCTCCTAACACCTCACTTCCTACACAGGGCTCTGCCTGATCTCTCCCACTTCCTGACTCCCTACTCAGGTATCTGGGTGGTCTCTCCCAACTCCTCACTGTGTATGCAGGGCCTTACCTGTTCTCTATCACCTCCTCACTCCCTACACAGGGCCCTGATGGTCTCTCCCACCTCCTCACTCCCTACACAGGGTCCTGCCTAGTCTCTCCCACTTCCTCAATCCCTACACAGGTCCCTGACTGGTATCTCCACCACCTTACTTCCTACACACAGCCTTGCCTGTTCTCTTCCACATCCTCACTCTGTACACAGGGTCCTACCTGGTCTCTCTCACCTCATCACTCCCTACACAGGGCCCTGCCTGGTCTCTCCTAACACCTCACTCCCTACACAGGGCTCTGCCTGGCCTCTCCCACCTCCTCACTCCCTACACAGGGCCCGGCCTGGTCTCTCCTTCTTCTCAATCCCTACACAGGTCTCTGCCTCTTCTCTCCAAGATACTCACTCCCTACACTGGGCCCTGCCAGGTCTCTCCCACCTCCTCAGTCCCTTCACAGGTCTTTGCCTGGTCTCTCCCACATCTCTGCCTCTTCTCTCCTGCATCCTCACTCCCAACATAGGGCCCTGCCTGGTCTCTCCCACCTTCTCACTCCCTACACAGGACGCTGCCTGGCCTCTCCCACCTCCTCAGGACCTACACAGGTCCCTGCCTGGTCTCTTCCAGCTCCTCACTCCCTACACAGGTGTCTGCCTGGATTCTCCCACCTCCTCACTCCTTACACAGGGCCCTGCCTGGTATGTCCCTCCTCCTCACTCCCTACAGAGGGCCCTGCCTGGTGTCTCCCTTCTGCTTACTCCCTACATATGTCTCTGTCTGTTCTCTCCCACCTCCTCACTCTCTACACAGGGCCCTGCCTGATCTCTGGCACATTCTCACTCCCTACACAGGACCTGTGTGGTCTCTCCCAACACCTCACTCCCTCCACAGGGCCCTGCCTGGATGCTCCCTCCCCCTCACACCCTGCACAGGGTCCTGCTTGGTCTCTCCCACCTCATCACTCCTTACACAGGGCCTGCCTGGTCTCTCCCATATCCTCACTCCCTATACTTGGCTCTGCCTGGTCTCTCCCATCTCCTCACTCCCTAAGCAGGACTCTGCCTGGGTCTCCCTCTTCTTCACTCCCTACACAGGGCCCTGTCTGCTGTCTCCCATCTTCTCTATGCACAGAGCCCTGCCTGGTCTGTCCCACCTCCTCACTCCCTACACTCTTCTCTGCCTGTTCTCTCCCACCTCCTAACTCCCTGCACAGGGCCCTGCCTGGTCTCTCCCATATCCTTACTCCATACAGGGACATGCCTGATCTCTGGCCAACTCACTCCCTACAGAGGGCCCTTCCTGGTCTCTCCCATCTCCTCACTCCCTATGCAGGTCTCTGAATGGTTCTCCCACCTCTTCACTCGCTACACAGGGCCCCGCCTGCTGTCTACCTTCTTCTCAATCCCTACACAGGTTTCTGCCTATTCTCTCCCACCTCCTCACTCCCTACACAGGTCTCTGCCTGGCCTCTCCCCCTTCCTCACTCCCTACACAGGTCTCTGCCTGGCCTCTCCCACTTCCTCACTCCCTACACAGGTCCCTGCTTCGTCTCTCCCACCTCATCACTCCTTACACAGGGCCCTGCCTGGTCTCTCCTACATCCTCACTCTTTACACAGCATCCTACCTGGTCTCTCTCACCTCCTCACTCCCTATGCAGGTCTCTGCCTGGTCTCTCCTAAGGCCTAACTCCCTACTCAGGTCCCTGCCTGACCTCTCCCACCTCCGCACTCCCTAGACATGGCCGTGCCTGGTTGCTCCCAGCTCCTCACTCCCTACTCAGGGCCCCGCCTTTTCTCTCCCACCTCCTCCATCCCTGTAAAGGTCTCTGCCTGGTCTGTCCCACCTCCTTACTCCCTACAGAGTTCTCTGCCTGTTCTCTTCCACATCCTCACTCCTTACACAGGGCCCTTCCTGGTCCCTCCCACCTCCTCACTTCCTACACCTGTCCCTGCCTGGTCTCTTCCATCTCCTCTCTCCCTACTCAGGGCCCTGCCTGGTCTCACCCACCTCCTCACTCCCTACAAAGGTCTCTGTCTGGTCTCTCAGCTCTTCACTCCCTACACAGGTTTCTGTCTCTTTTGTCCCACCGTCTTACTCCCTATACAGTGCCCTGCCTGGTCTCTCACTCTCTGTACAGGGCCCTGCATGGTCTCTCCCACCTCCTGACTCCCTTCACAGCGCCCAGCCTAGTCCCTCCCACCTCCTCACTCCCTACACAGGTTAGGGTTTAGGGTTTAGTTTAGTGTTAGGGTTATGGTTCGGGATCGGGTTTAGGGGTTAAGGTTAGGTTTTAGGGTTTAGTGTTCGAGTTTAGGGTCAGGGTCAGTTTTTAGTGTCAGGGTCAGGGTTTATGGTCAGGGTCAGGGTTAGGGGTTAGGGTCAGGGTTAGGTTTAGGGTTTGTTTTTATGGTTAGGGTTTAGGGTTTAGGATTAGGGTTGGGGTAAGGTTAGGGCTAGGGGTTAGGGCTAGGGGTTAGGGTTTAGTGTTTAGTGATAGAGTTTAGGGTCAGGGTCAGAGTCAGTGTTTAGTGTCAGGGTCAGAGTTTAGGGTCAGGGTTAGGGTCATGGTCAGGGTTAGGGTCATGGTCAGGGTTTAGGGTCATTGTCACGGTTTAGGGTCAGGGTCTGGGTCAGGGTTAGGGGTTAGAGTCAGGGTTAGGTTTAGGGTTTGGGTTTAGGGTTAGGATTTAGGGTTTAGGGTTAGGGCTAGGGTTAGTTTTAGAGGTTAGAGGTTAGGGTTAGGGTTAGGGCTAGGGCTAGGGCTTGGTGTTAGGGCTAGGTCTAGGGCTAGGGTTTTAGGGCTAGAGTTTAGGGTTAGGGTTAGGGTTTTGGGTTAGGCTGACGGTTAGAGTTTAGGGTGAGGGTTTATGGTTAGTGTTAGGGTTGGTGTTAGGGTTTAGGGTTAGGGTTAGGGTTTAGGGTTAGCAGTTAGTGTTAGGGTTAGTGTTCAGGGTTAGGGTTAGTTTTTAGGGTTTGGGTTTAGGGCTAGCGGTTAGTGTTTTCTCCCTCCTCCTCACTCCCTACACAGGGCCCTGATGTTCTCTCGCACCTTCTCACTCCCTAAACAAGCCACTGCCTGGTCTCTCCACCTCCTTACTCCCTCCACAGGGCCCTGCCTGGTCTCTCCCACCTCCTCACTCCCTACACAGGGCCATGCCTGGCCTCTCCCACCTCCTCACTCCCTACACAGGGCTCTGCCTGGTCTCTATCACCCCCTCACTCCCTACACAGGGTCCTGCCTTACCTCTCCCACCTCCTCAGTCCCTGCACTGTGTTTCTGGCTGTTATCTCCCTTCTTCTCACTCCCTACACAGGGCTGTGCTTGTTCTCTCCCATCTCCTCACTCCCTATACAGGGCCCTGCCTGGTGTATCCCATCTGCTCACTCCCTGCACAGGGCCCTGATGATCTCTCCTACATCCTCACTCCCTACACAGGGCCCTGCCTGGCATCTCCACCTCCTTACTCCCTACACACAGACCTGCCTGGTCTCTCCCACATCCTCACTCTGTACACAGGGTCCAACCTGGTCTCTCCCACCTCCTCACTCCCTACACAGGGCCCTGCCTCATCTCTGGCACATTCTCACTCCCTACACAGGACCTGTGTGGTCTCTCCCAACACCTCACTCCCTCCACAGGGCCCTGCCTGGATGCTCCCTCCCCCTCACACCCTGCACAGGGTCCTGCTTGGTCTCTCCCACCTCATCACTCCTTACACAGGGCCTGCCTGGTCTCTCCCATATCCTCACTCCCTATACTTGGCTCTGCCTGGTCTCTCCCATCTCCTCACTCCCTAAGCAGGACTCTGCCTGGGTCTCCCTCTTCTTCACTCCCTACACAGGGCCCTGTCTGCTGTCTCCCATCTTCTCTATGCACAGAGCCCTGCCTGGTCTGTCCCACCTCCTCACTCCCTACACTCTTCTCTGCCTGTTCTCTCCCACCTCCTAACTCCCTGCACAGGGCCCTGCCTGGTCTTTCCCATATCCTTACTCCATACAGGGACATGCCTGATCTCTGGCCAACTCACTCCCTACAGAGGGCCCTTCCTGGTCTCTCCCATCTCCTCACTCCCTATGCAGGTCTCTGAATGGTTCTCCCACCTCTTCACTCGCTACACAGGGCCCCGCCTGCTGTCTACCTTCTTCTCAATCCCTACACAGGTTTCTGCCTATTCTCTCCCACCTCCTCACTCCCTACACAGGTCTCTGCCTGGCCTCTCCCCCTTCCTCACTCCCTACACAGGTCTCTGCCTGGCCTCTCCCACTTCCTCACTCCCTACACAGGTCCCTGCTTCGTCTCTCCCACCTCATCACTCCTTACACAGGGCCCTGCCTGGTCTCTCCTTCATCCTCACTCTTTACACAGCATCCTACCTGGTCTCTCTCACCTCCTCACTCCCTATGCAGGTCTCTGCCTGGTCTCTCCTAAGGCCTAACTCCCTACTCAGGTCCCTGCCTGACCTCTCCCACCTCCGCACTCCCTAGACATGGCCGTGCCTGGTTGCTCCCAGCTCCTCACTCCCTACTCAGGGCCCCGCCTTTTCTCTCCCACCTCCTCCATCCCTGTAAAGGTCTCTGCCTGGTCTGTCCCACCTCCTTACTCCCTACAGAGTTCTCTGCCTGTTCTCTTCCACATCCTCACTCCTTACACAGGGCCCTTCCTGGTCCCTCCCACCTCCTCACTTCCTACACCTGTCCCTGCCTGGTCTCTTCCATCTCCTCTCTCCCTACTCAGGGCCCTGCCTGGTCTCACCCACCTCCTCACTCCCTACAAAGGTCTCTGTCTGGTCTCTCAGCTCTTCACTCCCTACACAGGTTTCTGTCTCTTTTGTCCCACCATCTTACTCCCTATACAGTGCCCTGCCTGGTCTCTCACTCTCTATACAGGGCCCTGCATGGTCTCTCCCACCTCCTGACTCCCTTCACAGCGCCCAGCCTAGTCCCTCCCACCTCCTCACTCCCTACACAGGTTAGGGTTTAGGGTTTAGTTTAGTGTTAGGGTTATGGTTCGGGATCGGGTTTAGGGGTTAAGGTTAGGTTTTAGGGTTTAGTGTTCGAGTTTAGGGTCAGGGTCAGTTTTTAGTGTCAGGGTCAGGGTTTATGGTCAGGGTCAGGGTTAGGGGTTAGGGTCAGGGTTAGGTTTAGGGTTTGTTTTTATGGTTAGGGTTTAGGGTTTAGGATTAGGGTTGGGGTAAGGTTAGGGCTAGGGGTTAGGGCTAGGGGTTAGGGTTTAGTGTTTAGTGATAGAGTTTAGGGTCAGGGTCAGAGTCAGTGTTTAGTGTCAGGGTCAGAGTTTAGGGTCAGGGTTAGGGTCATGGTCAGGGTTAGGGTCATGGTCAGGGTTTAGGGTCATTGTCACGGTTTAGGGTCAGGGTCTGGGTCAGGGTTAGGGGTTAGAGTCAGGGTTAGGTTTAGGGTTTGGGTTTAGGGTTAGGATTTAGGGTTTAGGGTTAGGGCTAGGGTTAGTTTTAGAGGTTAGAGGTTAGGGTTAGGGTTAGGGCTAGGGCTAGGGCTTGGTGTTAGGGCTAGGTCTAGGGCTAGGGTTTTAGGGCTAGAGTTTAGGGTTAGGGTTAGGGTTTTGGGTTAGGCTGACGGTTAGAGTTTAGGGTTAGGGTTTATGGTTAGTGTTAGGGTTGGTGTTAGGGTTTAGGGTTAGGGTTAGGGTTTAGGGTTAGCAGTTAGTGTTAGGGTTAGTGTTCAGGGTTAGGGTTAGTTTTTAGGGTTTGGGTTTAGGGCTAGCGGTTAGTGTTTTCTCCCTCCTCCTCACTCCCTACACAGGGCCCTGATGTTCTCTCGCACCTGCTCACTCCCTAAACAAGCCACTGCCTGGTCTCTCCACCTCCTTACTCCCTCCACAGGGCCCTGCCTGGTCTCTCCCACCTCCTCACTCCCTACACAGGGCCATGCCTGGCCTCTCCCACCTCCTCACTCCCTACACAGGGCTCTGCCTGGTCTCTATCACCCCCTCACTCCCTACACAGGGTCCTGCCTTACCTCTCCCACCTCCTCAGTCCCTGCACTGTGTTTCTGGCTGTTATCTCCCTTCTTCTCACTCCCTACACAGGGCTGTGCTTGTTCTCTCCCATCTCCTCACTCCCTATACAGGGCCCTGCCTGGTGTATCCCATCTGCTCACTCCCTGCACAGGGCCCTGATGATCTCTCCTACATCCTCACTCCCTACACAGGGCCCTGCCTGGCATCTCCACCTCCTTACTCCCTACACACAGACCTGCCTGGTCTCTCCCACATCCTCACTCTGTACACAGGGTCCAACCTGGTCTCTCCCACCTCCTCACTCCCTACACAGGGCCCTGCCTGGTCTCTCCTAACACCTCACTTCCTACACAGGGCTCTGCCTGATCTCTCCCACTTCCTGACTCCCTACTCAGGTATCTGGGTGGTCTCTCCCAACTCCTCACTGTGTATGCAGGGCCTTACCTGTTCTCTATCACCTCCTCACTCCCTACACAGGGCCCTGATGGTCTCTCCCACCTCCTCACTCCCTACACAGGGTCCTGCCTAGTCTCTCCCACTTCCTCAATCCCTACACAGGTCCCTGACTGGTATCTCCACCACCTTACTTCCTACACACAGCCTTGCCTGTTCTCTTCCACATCCTCACTCTGTACACAGGGTCCTACCTGGTCTCTCTCACCTCATCACTCCCTACACAGGGCCCTGCCTGGTCTCTCCTAACACCTCACTCCCTACACAGGGCTCTGCCTGGCCTCTCCCACCTCCTCACTCCCTACACAGGGCCCGGCCTGGTCTCTCCTTCTTCTCAATCCCTACACAGGTCTCTGCCTCTTCTCTCCAAGATACTCACTCCCTACACTGGGCCCTGCCAGGTCTCTCCCACCTCCTCAGTCCCTTCACAGGTCTTTGCCTGGTCTCTCCCACATCTCTGCCTCTTCTCTCCTGCATCCTCACTCCCAACATAGGGCCCTGCCTGGTCTCTCCCACCTTCTCACTCCCTACACAGGACGCTGCCTGGCCTCTCCCACCTCCTCAGGACCTACACAGGTCCCTGCCTGGTCTCTTCCAGCTCCTCACTCCCTACACAGGTGTCTGCCTGGATTCTCCCACCTCCTCACTCCTTACACAGGGCCCTGCCTGGTATGTCCCTCCTCCTCGCTCCCTACAGAGGGCCCTGCCTGGTGTCTCCCTTCTGCTTACTCCCTACATATGTCTCTGTCTGTTCTCTCCCACCTCCTCACTCTCTACACAGGGCCCTGCCTGATCTCTGGCACATTCTCACTCCCTACACAGGACCTGTGTGGTCTCTCCCAACACCTCACTCCCTCCACAGGGCCCTGCCTGGATGCTCCCTCCCCCTCACACCCTGCACAGGGTCCTGCTTGGTCTCTCCCACCTCATCACTCCTTACACAGGGCCTGCCTGGTCTCTCCCATATCCTCACTCCCTATACTTGGCTCTGCCTGGTCTCTCCCATCTCCTCACTCCCTAAGCAGGACTCTGCCTGGGTCTCCCTCTTCTTCACTCCCTACACAGGGCCCTGTCTGCTGTCTCCCATCTTCTCTATGCACAGAGCCCTGCCTGGTCTGTCCCACCTCCTCACTCCCTACACTCTTCTCTGCCTGTTCTCTCCCACCTCCTAACTCCCTGCACAGGGCCCTGCCTGGTCTTTCCCATATCCTTACTCCATACAGGGACATGCCTGATCTCTGGCCAACTCACTCCCTACAGAGGGCCCTTCCTGGTCTCTCCCATCTCCTCACTCCCTATGCAGGTCTCTGAATGGTTCTCCCACCTCTTCACTCCCTACACAGGGCCCTGCCTGCTGTCTACCATCTTCTCAATCCCTACACAGGTTTCTGCCTATTCTCTCCCACCTCCTCGCTCCCTACACAGGTCTCTGCCTGGCCTCTCCCCCTTCCTCACTCCCTACACAGGTCTCTGCCTGGCCTCTCCCACTTCCTCACTCCCTACACAGGTCCCTGCTTCGTCTCTCCCACCTCATCACTCCTTACACAGGGCCCTGCCTGGTCTCTCCTACATCCTCACTCTTTACACAGCATCCTACCTGGTCTCTCTCACCTCCTCACTCCCTATGCAGGTCTCTGCCTGGTCTCTCCTAAGGCCTAACTCCCTACTCAGGTCCCTGCCTGACCTCTCCCACCTCCTCACTCCCTAGACATGGCCGTGCCTGGTTGCTCCCAGCTCCTCACTCCCTACTCAGGGCCCCGCCTTTTCTCTCCCACCTCCTCCATCCCTGTAAAGGTCTCTGCCTGGTCTGTCCCACCTCCTTACTCCCTACAGAGTTCTCTGCCTGTTCTCTTCCACATCCTCACTCCTTACACAGGGCCCTTCCTGGTCCCTCCCACCTCCTCACTTCCTACACCTGTCCCTGCCTGGTCTCTTCCATCTCCTCTCTCCCTACTCAGGGCCCTGCCTGGTCTCACCCACCTCCTCACTCCCTACAAAGGTCTCTGTCTGGTCTCTCAGCTCTTCACTCCCTACACAGGTTTCTGTCTCTTTTGTCCCACCATCTTACTCCCTATACAGTGCCCTGCCTGGTCTCTCACTCTCTATACAGGGCCCTGCATGGTCTCTCCCACCTCCTGACTCCCTTCACAGCGCCCAGCCTAGTCCCTCCCACCTCCTCACTCCCTACACAGGTTAGGGTTTAGGGTTTAGTTTAGTGTTAGGGTTATGGTTCGGGATCGGGTTTAGGGGTTAAGGTTAGGTTTTAGGGTTTAGTGTTCGAGTTTAGGGTCAGGGTCAGTTTTTAGTGTCAGGGTCAGGGTTTATGGTCAGGGTCAGGGTTAGGGGTTAGGGTCAGGGTTAGGTTTAGGGTTTGTTTTTATGGTTAGGGTTTAGGGTTTAGGATTAGGGTTGGGGTAAGGTTAGGGCTAGGGGTTAGGGCTAGGGGTTAGGGTTTAGTGTTTAGTGATAGAGTTTAGGGTCAGGGTCAGAGTCAGTGTTTAGTGTCAGGGTCAGAGTTTAGGGTCAGGGTTAGGGTCATGGTCAGGGTTAGGGTCATGGTCAGGGTTTAGGGTCATTGTCACGGTTTAGGGTCAGGGTCTGGGTCAGGGTTAGGGGTTAGAGTCAGGGTTAGGTTTAGGGTTTGGGTTTAGGGTTAGGATTTAGGGTTTAGGGTTAGGGCTAGGGTTAGTTTTAGAGGTTAGAGGTTAGGGTTAGGGTTAGGGCTAGGGCTAGGGCTTGGTGTTAGGGCTAGGTCTAGGGCTAGGGTTTTAGGGCTAGAGTTTAGGGTTAGGGTTAGGGTTTTGGGTTAGGCTGACGGTTAGAGTTTAGGGTTAGGGTTTATGGTTAGTGTTAGGGTTGGTGTTAGGGTTTAGGGTTAGGGTTAGGGTTTAGGGTTAGCAGTTAGTGTTAGGGTTAGTGTTCAGGGTTAGGGTTAGTTTTTAGGGTTTGGGTTTAGGGCTAGCGGTTAGTGTTTTCTCCCTCCTCCTCACTCCCTACACAGGGCCCTGATGTTCTCTCGCACCTGCTCACTCCCTAAACAAGCCACTGCCTGGTCTCTCCACCTCCTTACTCCCTCCACAGGGCCCTGCCTGGTCTCTCCCACCTCCTCACTCCCTACACAGGGCCATGCCTGGCCTCTCCCACCTCCTCACTCCCTACACAGGGCTCTGCCTGGTCTCTATCACCCCCTCACTCCCTACACAGGGTCCTGCCTTACCTCTCCCACCTCCTCAGTCCCTGCACTGTGTTTCTGGCTGTTATCTCCCTTCTTCTCACTCCCTACACAGGGCTGTGCTTGTTCTCTCCCATCTCCTCACTCCCTATACAGGGCCCTGCCTGGTGTATCCCATCTGCTCACTCCCTGCACAGGGCCCTGATGATCTCTCCTACATCCTCACTCCCTACACAGGGCCCTGCCTGGCATCTCCACCTCCTTACTCCCTACACACAGACCTGCCTGGTCTCTCCCACATCCTCACTCTGTACACAGGGTCCAACCTGGTCTCTCCCACCTCCTCACTCCCTACACAGGGCCCTGCCTGGTCTCTCCTAACACCTCACTTCCTACACAGGGCTCTGCCTGATCTCTCCCACTTCCTGACTCCCTACTCAGGTATCTGGGTGGTCTCTCCCAACTCCTCACTGTGTATGCAGGGCCTTACCTGTTCTCTATCACCTCCTCACTCCCTACACAGGGCCCTGATGGTCTCTCCCACCTCCTCACTCCCTACACAGGGTCCTGCCTAGTCTCTCCCACTTCCTCAATCCCTACACAGGTCCCTGACTGGTATCTCCACCACCTTACTTCCTACACACAGCCTTGCCTGTTCTCTTCCACATCCTCACTCTGTACACAGGGTCCTACCTGGTCTCTCTCACCTCATCACTCCCTACACAGGGCCCTGCCTGGTCTCTCCTAACACCTCACTCCCTACACAGGGCTCTGCCTGGCCTCTCCCACCTCCTCACTCCCTACACAGGGCCCGGCCTGGTCTCTCCTTCTTCTCAATCCCTACACAGGTCTCTGCCTCTTCTCTCCAAGATACTCACTCCCTACACTGGGCCCTGCCAGGTCTCTCCCACCTCCTCAGTCCCTTCACAGGTCTTTGCCTGGTCTCTCCCACATCTCTGCCTCTTCTCTCCTGCATCCTCACTCCCAACATAGGGCCCTGCCTGGTCTCTCCCACCTTCTCACTCCCTACACAGGACGCTGCCTGGCCTCTCCCACCTCCTCAGGACCTACACAGGTCCCTGCCTGGTCTCTTCCAGCTCCTCACTCCCTACACAGGTGTCTGCCTGGATTCTCCCACCTCCTCACTCCTTACACAGGGCCCTGCCTGGTATGTCCCTCCTCCTCGCTCCCTACAGAGGGCCCTGCCTGGTGTCTCCCTTCTGCTTACTCCCTACATATGTCTCTGTCTGTTCTCTCCCACCTCCTCACTCTCTACACAGGGCCCTGCCTGATCTCTGGCACATTCTCACTCCCTACACAGGACCTGTGTGGTCTCTCCCAACACCTCACTCCCTCCACAGGGCCCTGCCTGGATGCTCCCTCCCCCTCACACCCTGCACAGGGTCCTGCTTGGTCTCTCCCACCTCATCACTCCTTACACAGGGCCTGCCTGGTCTCTCCCATATCCTCACTCCCTATACTTGGCTCTGCCTGGTCTCTCCCATCTCCTCACTCCCTAAGCAGGACTCTGCCTGGGTCTCCCTCTTCTTCACTCCCTACACAGGGCCCTGTCTGCTGTCTCCCATCTTCTCTATGCACAGAGCCCTGCCTGGTCTGTCCCACCTCCTCACTCCCTACACTCTTCTCTGCCTGTTCTCTCCCACCTCCTAACTCCCTGCACAGGGCCCTGCCTGGTCTTTCCCATATCCTTACTCCATACAGGGACATGCCTGATCTCTGGCCAACTCACTCCCTACAGAGGGCCCTTCCTGGTCTCTCCCATCTCCTCACTCCCTATGCAGGTCTCTGAATGGTTCTCCCACCTCTTCACTCCCTACACAGGGCCCTGCCTGCTGTCTACCATCTTCTCAATCCCTACACAGGTTTCTGCCTATTCTCTCCCACCTCCTCGCTCCCTACACAGGTCTCTGCCTGGCCTCTCCCCCTTCCTCACTCCCTACACAGGTCTCTGCCTGGCCTCTCCCACTTCCTCACTCCCTACACAGGTCCCTGCTTCGTCTCTCCCACCTCATCACTCCTTACACAGGGCCCTGCCTGGTCTCTCCTACATCCTCACTCTTTACACAGCATCCTACCTGGTCTCTCTCACCTCCTCACTCCCTATGCAGGTCTCTGCCTGGTCTCTCCTAAGGCCTAACTCCCTACTCAGGTCCCTGCCTGACCTCTCCCACCTCCTCACTCCCTAGACATGGCCGTGCCTGGTTGCTCCCAGCTCCTCACTCCCTACTCAGGGCCCCGCCTTTTCTCTCCCACCTCCTCCATCCCTGTAAAGGTCTCTGCCTGGTCTGTCCCACCTCCTTACTCCCTACAGAGTTCTCTGCCTGTTCTCTTCCACATCCTCACTCCTTACACAGGGCCCTTCCTGGTCCCTCCCACCTCCTCACTTCCTACACCTGTCCCTGCCTGGTCTCTTCCATCTCCTCTCTCCCTACTCAGGGCCCTGCCTGGTCTCACCCACCTCCTCACTCCCTACAAAGGTCTCTGTCTGGTCTCTCAGCTCTTCACTCCCTACACAGGTTTCTGTCTCTTTTGTCCCACCATCTTACTCCCTATACAGTGCCCTGCCTGGTCTCTCACTCTCTATACAGGGCCCTGCATGGTCTCTCCCACCTCCTGACTCCCTTCACAGCGCCCAGCCTAGTCCCTCCCACCTCCTCACTCCCTACACAGGTTAGGGTTTAGGGTTTAGTTTAGTGTTAGGGTTATGGTTCGGGATCGGGTTTAGGGGTTAAGGTTAGGTTTTAGGGTTTAGTGTTCGAGTTTAGGGTCAGGGTCAGTTTTTAGTGTCAGGGTCAGGGTTTATGGTCAGGGTCAGGGTTAGGGGTTAGGGTCAGGGTTAGGTTTAGGGTTTGTTTTTATGGTTAGGGTTTAGGGTTTAGGATTAGGGTTGGGGTAAGGTTAGGGCTAGGGGTTAGGGCTAGGGGTTAGGGTTTAGTGTTTAGTGATAGAGTTTAGGGTCAGGGTCAGAGTCAGTGTTTAGTGTCAGGGTCAGAGTTTAGGGTCAGGGTTAGGGTCATGGTCAGGGTTAGGGTCATGGTCAGGGTTTAGGGTCATTGTCACGGTTTAGGGTCAGGGTCTGGGTCAGGGTTAGGGGTTAGAGTCAGGGTTAGGTTTAGGGTTTGGGTTTAGGGTTAGGATTTAGGGTTTAGGGTTAGGGCTAGGGTTAGTTTTAGAGGTTAGAGGTTAGGGTTAGGGTTAGGGCTAGGGCTAGGGCTTGGTGTTAGGGCTAGGTCTAGGGCTAGGGTTTTAGGGCTAGAGTTTAGGGTTAGGGTTAGGGTTTTGGGTTAGGCTGACGGTTAGAGTTTAGGGTGAGGGTTTATGGTTAGTGTTAGGGTTGGTGTTAGGGTTTAGGGTTAGGGTTAGGGTTTAGGGTTAGCAGTTAGTGTTAGGGTTAGTGTTCAGGGTTAGGGTTAGTTTTTAGGGTTTGGGTTTAGGGCTAGCGGTTAGTGTTTTCTCCCTCCTCCTCACTCCCTACACAGGGCCCTGATGTTCTCTCGCACCTTCTCACTCCCTAAACAAGCCACTGCCTGGTCTCTCCACCTCCTTACTCCCTCCACAGGGCCCTGCCTGGTCTCTCCCACCTCCTCACTCCCTACACAGGGCCATGCCTGGCCTCTCCCACCTCCTCACTCCCTACACAGGGCTCTGCCTGGTCTCTATCACCCCCTCACTCCCTACACAGGGTCCTGCCTTACCTCTCCCACCTCCTCAGTCCCTGCACTGTGTTTCTGGCTGTTATCTCCCTTCTTCTCACTCCCTACACAGGGCTGTGCTTGTTCTCTCCCATCTCCTCACTCCCTATACAGGGCCCTGCCTGGTGTATCCCATCTGCTCACTCCCTGCACAGGGCCCTGATGATCTCTCCTACATCCTCACTCCCTACACAGGGCCCTGCCTGGCATCTCCACCTCCTTACTCCCTACACACAGACCTGCCTGGTCTCTCCCACATCCTCACTCTGTACACAGGGTCCAACCTGGTCTCTCCCACCTCCTCACTCCCTACACAGGGCCCTGCCTGATCTCTGGCACATTCTCACTCCCTACACAGGACCTGTGTGGTCTCTCCCAACACCTCACTCCCTCCACAGGGCCCTGCCTGGATGCTCCCTCCCCCTCACACCCTGCACAGGGTCCTGCTTGGTCTCTCCCACCTCATCACTCCTTACACAGGGCCTGCCTGGTCTCTCCCATATCCTCACTCCCTATACTTGGCTCTGCCTGGTCTCTCCCATCTCCTCACTCCCTAAGCAGGACTCTGCCTGGGTCTCCCTCTTCTTCACTCCCTACACAGGGCCCTGTCTGCTGTCTCCCATCTTCTCTATGCACAGAGCCCTGCCTGGTCTGTCCCACCTCCTCACTCCCTACACTCTTCTCTGCCTGTTCTCTCCCACCTCCTAACTCCCTGCACAGGGCCCTGCCTGGTCTCTCCCATATCCTTACTCCATACAGGGACATGCCTGATCTCTGGCCAACTCACTCCCTACAGAGGGCCCTTCCTGGTCTCTCCCATCTCCTCACTCCCTATGCAGGTCTCTGAATGGTTCTCCCACCTCTTCACTCGCTACACAGGGCCCCGCCTGCTGTCTACCTTCTTCTCAATCCCTACACAGGTTTCTGCCTATTCTCTCCCACCTCCTCACTCCCTACACAGGTCTCTGCCTGGCCTCTCCCCCTTCCTCACTCCCTACACAGGTCTCTGCCTGGCCTCTCCCACTTCCTCACTCCCTACACAGGTCCCTGCTTCGTCTCTCCCACCTCATCACTCCTTACACAGGGCCCTGCCTGGTCTCTCCTTCATCCTCACTCTTTACACAGCATCCTACCTGGTCTCTCTCACCTCCTCACTCCCTATGCAGGTCTCTGCCTGGTCTCTCCTAAGGCCTAACTCCCTACTCAGGTCCCTGCCTGACCTCTCCCACCTCCGCACTCCCTAGACATGGCCGTGCCTGGTTGCTCCCAGCTCCTCACTCCCTACTCAGGGCCCCGCCTTTTCTCTCCCACCTCCTCCATCCCTGTAAAGGTCTCTGCCTGGTCTGTCCCACCTCCTTACTCCCTACAGAGTTCTCTGCCTGTTCTCTTCCACATCCTCACTCCTTACACAGGGCCCTTCCTGGTCCCTCCCACCTCCTCACTTCCTACACCTGTCCCTGCCTGGTCTCTTCCATCTCCTCTCTCCCTACTCAGGGCCCTGCCTGGTCTCACCCACCTCCTCACTCCCTACAAAGGTCTCTGTCTGGTCTCTCAGCTCTTCACTCCCTACACAGGTTTCTGTCTCTTTTGTCCCACCATCTTACTCCCTATACAGTGCCCTGCCTGGTCTCTCACTCTCTATACAGGGCCCTGCATGGTCTCTCCCACCTCCTGACTCCCTTCACAGCGCCCAGCCTAGTCCCTCCCACCTCCTCACTCCCTACACAGGTTAGGGTTTAGGGTTTAGTTTAGTGTTAGGGTTATGGTTCGGGATCGGGTTTAGGGGTTAAGGTTAGGTTTTAGGGTTTAGTGTTCGAGTTTAGGGTCAGGGTCAGTTTTTAGTGTCAGGGTCAGGGTTTATGGTCAGGGTCAGGGTTAGGGGTTAGGGTCAGGGTTAGGTTTAGGGTTTGTTTTTATGGTTAGGGTTTAGGGTTTAGGATTAGGGTTGGGGTAAGGTTAGGGCTAGGGCTTAGGGCTAGGGGTTAGGGTTTAGTGTTTAGTGATAGAGTTTAGGGTCAGGGTCAGAGTCAGTGTTTAGTGTCAGGGTCAGAGTTTAGGGTCAGGGTTAGGGTCATGGTCAGGGTTAGGGTCATGGTCAGGGTTTAGGGTCATTGTCACGGTTTAGGGTCAGGGTCTGGGTCAGGGTTAGGGGTTAGAGTCAGGGTTAGGTTTAGGGTTTGGGTTTAGGGTTAGGATTTAGGGTTTAGGGTTAGGGCTAGGGTTAGTTTTAGAGGTTAGAGGTTAGGGTTAGGGTTAGGGCTAGGGCTAGGGCTTGGTGTTAGGGCTAGGTCTAGGGCTAGGGTTTTAGGGCTAGAGTTTAGGGTTAGGGTTAGGGTTTTGGGTTAGGCTGACGGTTAGAGTTTAGGGTGAGGGTTTATGGTTAGTGTTAGGGTTGGTGTTAGGGTTTAGGGTTAGGGTTAGGGTTTAGGGTTAGCAGTTAGTGTTAGGGTTAGTGTTCAGGGTTAGGGTTAGTTTTTAGGGTTTGGGTTTAGGGCTAGCGGTTAGTGTTTTCTCCCTCCTCCTCACTCCCTACACAGGGCCCTGATGTTCTCTCGCACCTGCTCACTCCCTAAACAAGCCACTGCCTGGTCTCTCCACCTCCTTACTCCCTCCACAGGGCCCTGCCTGGTCTCTCCCACCTCCTCACTCCCTACACAGGGCCATGCCTGGCCTCTCCCACCTCCTCACTCCCTACACAGGGCTCTGCCTGGTCTCTATCACCCCCTCACTCCCTACACAGGGTCCTGCCTTACCTCTCCCACCTCCTCAGTCCCTGCACTGTGTTTCTGGCTGTTATCTCCCTTCTTCTCACTCCCTACACAGGGCTGTGCTTGTTCTCTCCCATCTCCTCACTCCCTATACAGGGCCCTGCCTGGTGTATCCCATCTGCTCACTCCCTGCACAGGGCCCTGATGATCTCTCCTACATCCTCACTCCCTACACAGGGCCCTGCCTGGCATCTCCACCTCCTTACTCCCTACACACAGACCTGCCTGGTCTCTCCCACATCCTCACTCTGTACACAGGGTCCAACCTGGTCTCTCCCACCTCCTCACTCCCTACACAGGGCCCTGCCTGGTCTCTCCTAACACCTCACTTCCTACACAGGGCTCTGCCTGATCTCTCCCACTTCCTGACTCCCTACTCAGGTATCTGGGTGGTCTCTCCCAACTCCTCACTGTGTATGCAGGGCCTTACCTGTTCTCTATCACCTCCTCACTCCCTACACAGGGCCCTGATGGTCTCTCCCACCTCCTCACTCCCTACACAGGGTCCTGCCTAGTCTCTCCCACTTCCTCAATCCCTACACAGGTCCCTGACTGGTATCTCCACCACCTTACTTCCTACACACAGCCTTGCCTGTTCTCTTCCACATCCTCACTCTGTACACAGGGTCCTACCTGGTCTCTCTCACCTCATCACTCCCTACACAGGGCCCTGCCTGGTCTCTCCTAACACCTCACTCCCTACACAGGGCTCTGCCTGGCCTCTCCCACCTCCTCACTCCCTACACAGGGCCCGGCCTGGTCTCTCCTTCTTCTCAATCCCTACACAGGTCTCTGCCTCTTCTCTCCAAGATACTCACTCCCTACACTGGGCCCTGCCAGGTCTCTCCCACCTCCTCAGTCCCTTCACAGGTCTTTGCCTGGTCTCTCCCACATCTCTGCCTCTTCTCTCCTGCATCCTCACTCCCAACATAGGGCCCTGCCTGGTCTCTCCCACCTTCTCACTCCCTACACAGGACGCTGCCTGGCCTCTCCCACCTCCTCAGGACCTACACAGGTCCCTGCCTGGTCTCTTCCAGCTCCTCACTCCCTACACAGGTGTCTGCCTGGATTCTCCCACCTCCTCACTCCTTACACAGGGCCCTGCCTGGTATGTCCCTCCTCCTCGCTCCCTACAGAGGGCCCTGCCTGGTGTCTCCCTTCTGCTTACTCCCTACATATGTCTCTGTCTGTTCTCTCCCACCTCCTCACTCTCTACACAGGGCCCTGCCTGATCTCTGGCACATTCTCACTCCCTACACAGGACCTGTGTGGTCTCTCCCAACACCTCACTCCCTCCACAGGGCCCTGCCTGGATGCTCCCTCCCCCTCACACCCTGCACAGGGTCCTGCTTGGTCTCTCCCACCTCATCACTCCTTACACAGGGCCTGCCTGGTCTCTCCCATATCCTCACTCCCTATACTTGGCTCTGCCTGGTCTCTCCCATCTCCTCACTCCCTAAGCAGGACTCTGCCTGGGTCTCCCTCTTCTTCACTCCCTACACAGGGCCCTGTCTGCTGTCTCCCATCTTCTCTATGCACAGAGCCCTGCCTGGTCTGTCCCACCTCCTCACTCCCTACACTCTTCTCTGCCTGTTCTCTCCCACCTCCTAACTCCCTGCACAGGGCCCTGCCTGGTCTCTCCCATATCCTTACTCCATACAGGGACATGCCTGATCTCTGGCCAACTCACTCCCTACAGAGGGCCCTTCCTGGTCTCTCCCATCTCCTCACTCCCTATGCAGGTCTCTGAATGGTTCTCCCACCTCTTCACTCGCTACACAGGGCCCCGCCTGCTGTCTACCTTCTTCTCAATCCCTACACAGGTTTCTGCCTATTCTCTCCCACCTCCTCACTCCCTACACAGGTCTCTGCCTGGCCTCTCCCCCTTCCTCACTCCCTACACAGGTCTCTGCCTGGCCTCTCCCACTTCCTCACTCCCTACACAGGTCCCTGCTTCGTCTCTCCCACCTCATCACTCCTTACACAGGGCCCTGCCTGGTCTCTCCTTCATCCTCACTCTTTACACAGCATCCTACCTGGTCTCTCTCACCTCCTCACTCCCTATGCAGGTCTCTGCCTGGTCTCTCCTAAGGCCTAACTCCCTACTCAGGTCCCTGCCTGACCTCTCCCACCTCCGCACTCCCTAGACATGGCCGTGCCTGGTTGCTCCCAGCTCCTCACTCCCTACTCAGGGCCCCGCCTTTTCTCTCCCACCTCCTCCATCCCTGTAAAGGTCTCTGCCTGGTCTGTCCCACCTCCTTACTCCCTACAGAGTTCTCTGCCTGTTCTCTTCCACATCCTCACTCCTTACACAGGGCCCTTCCTGGTCCCTCCCACCTCCTCACTTCCTACACCTGTCCCTGCCTGGTCTCTTCCATCTCCTCTCTCCCTACTCAGGGCCCTGCCTGGTCTCACCCACCTCCTCACTCCCTACAAAGGTCTCTGTCTGGTCTCTCAGCTCTTCACTCCCTACACAGGTTTCTGTCTCTTTTGTCCCACCATCTTACTCCCTATACAGTGCCCTGCCTGGTCTCTCACTCTCTATACAGGGCCCTGCATGGTCTCTCCCACCTCCTGACTCCCTTCACAGCGCCCAGCCTAGTCCCTCCCACCTCCTCACTCCCTACACAGGTTAGGGTTTAGGGTTTAGTTTAGTGTTAGGGTTATGGTTCGGGATCGGGTTTAGGGGTTAAGGTTAGGTTTTAGGGTTTAGTGTTCGAGTTTAGGGTCAGGGTCAGTTTTTAGTGTCAGGGTCAGGGTTTATGGTCAGGGTCAGGGTTAGGGGTTAGGGTCAGGGTTAGGTTTAGGGTTTGTTTTTATGGTTAGGGTTTAGGGTTTAGGATTAGGGTTGGGGTAAGGTTAGGGCTAGGGGTTAGGGCTAGGGGTTAGGGTTTAGTGTTTAGTGATAGAGTTTAGGGTCAGGGTCAGAGTCAGTGTTTAGTGTCAGGGTCAGAGTTTAGGGTCAGGGTTAGGGTCATGGTCAGGGTTAGGGTCATGGTCAGGGTTTAGGGTCATTGTCACGGTTTAGGGTCAGGGTCTGGGTCAGGGTTAGGGGTTAGAGTCAGGGTTAGGTTTAGGGTTTGGGTTTAGGGTTAGGATTTAGGGTTTAGGGTTAGGGCTAGGGTTAGTTTTAGAGGTTAGAGGTTAGGGTTAGGGTTAGGGCTAGGGCTAGGGCTTGGTGTTAGGGCTAGGTCTAGGGCTAGGGTTTTAGGGCTAGAGTTTAGGGTTAGGGTTAGGGTTTTGGGTTAGGCTGACGGTTAGAGTTTAGGGTTAGGGTTTATGGTTAGTGTTAGGGTTGGTGTTAGGGTTTAGGGTTAGGGTTAGGGTTTAGGGTTAGCAGTTAGTGTTAGGGTTAGTGTTCAGGGTTAGGGTTAGTTTTTAGGGTTTGGGTTTAGGGCTAGCGGTTAGTGTTTTCTCCCTCCTCCTCACTCCCTACACAGGGCCCTGATGTTCTCTCGCACCTGCTCACTCCCTAAACAAGCCACTGCCTGGTCTCTCCACCTCCTTACTCCCTCCACAGGGCCCTGCCTGGTCTCTCCCACCTCCTCACTCCCTACACAGGGCCATGCCTGGCCTCTCCCACCTCCTCACTCCCTACACAGGGCTCTGCCTGGTCTCTATCACCCCCTCACTCCCTACACAGGGTCCTGCCTTACCTCTCCCACCTCCTCAGTCCCTGCACTGTGTTTCTGGCTGTTATCTCCCTTCTTCTCACTCCCTACACAGGGCTGTGCTTGTTCTCTCCCATCTCCTCACTCCCTATACAGGGCCCTGCCTGGTGTATCCCATCTGCTCACTCCCTGCACAGGGCCCTGATGATCTCTCCTACATCCTCACTCCCTACACAGGGCCCTGCCTGGCATCTCCACCTCCTTACTCCCTACACACAGACCTGCCTGGTCTCTCCCACATCCTCACTCTGTACACAGGGTCCAACCTGGTCTCTCCCACCTCCTCACTCCCTACACAGGGCCCTGCCTGGTCTCTCCTAACACCTCACTTCCTACACAGGGCTCTGCCTGATCTCTCCCACTTCCTGACTCCCTACTCAGGTATCTGGGTGGTCTCTCCCAACTCCTCACTGTGTATGCAGGGCCTTACCTGTTCTCTATCACCTCCTCACTCCCTACACAGGGCCCTGATGGTCTCTCCCACCTCCTCACTCCCTACACAGGGTCCTGCCTAGTCTCTCCCACTTCCTCAATCCCTACACAGGTCCCTGACTGGTATCTCCACCACCTTACTTCCTACACACAGCCTTGCCTGTTCTCTTCCACATCCTCACTCTGTACACAGGGTCCTACCTGGTCTCTCTCACCTCATCACTCCCTACACAGGGCCCTGCCTGGTCTCTCCTAACACCTCACTCCCTACACAGGGCTCTGCCTGGCCTCTCCCACCTCCTCACTCCCTACACAGGGCCCGGCCTGGTCTCTCCTTCTTCTCAATCCCTACACAGGTCTCTGCCTCTTCTCTCCAAGATACTCACTCCCTACACTGGGCCCTGCCAGGTCTCTCCCACCTCCTCAGTCCCTTCACAGGTCTTTGCCTGGTCTCTCCCACATCTCTGCCTCTTCTCTCCTGCATCCTCACTCCCAACATAGGGCCCTGCCTGGTCTCTCCCACCTTCTCACTCCCTACACAGGACGCTGCCTGGCCTCTCCCACCTCCTCAGGACCTACACAGGTCCCTGCCTGGTCTCTTCCAGCTCCTCACTCCCTACACAGGTGTCTGCCTGGATTCTCCCACCTCCTCACTCCTTACACAGGGCCCTGCCTGGTATGTCCCTCCTCCTCGCTCCCTACAGAGGGCCCTGCCTGGTGTCTCCCTTCTGCTTACTCCCTACATATGTCTCTGTCTGTTCTCTCCCACCTCCTCACTCTCTACACAGGGCCCTGCCTGATCTCTGGCACATTCTCACTCCCTACACAGGACCTGTGTGGTCTCTCCCAACACCTCACTCCCTCCACAGGGCCCTGCCTGGATGCTCCCTCCCCCTCACACCCTGCACAGGGTCCTGCTTGGTCTCTCCCACCTCATCACTCCTTACACAGGGCCTGCCTGGTCTCTCCCATATCCTCACTCCCTATACTTGGCTCTGCCTGGTCTCTCCCATCTCCTCACTCCCTAAGCAGGACTCTGCCTGGGTCTCCCTCTTCTTCACTCCCTACACAGGGCCCTGTCTGCTGTCTCCCATCTTCTCTATGCACAGAGCCCTGCCTGGTCTGTCCCACCTCCTCACTCCCTACACTCTTCTCTGCCTGTTCTCTCCCACCTCCTAACTCCCTGCACAGGGCCCTGCCTGGTCTTTCCCATATCCTTACTCCATACAGGGACATGCCTGATCTCTGGCCAACTCACTCCCTACAGAGGGCCCTTCCTGGTCTCTCCCATCTCCTCACTCCCTATGCAGGTCTCTGAATGGTTCTCCCACCTCTTCACTCCCTACACAGGGCCCTGCCTGCTGTCTACCATCTTCTCAATCCCTACACAGGTTTCTGCCTATTCTCTCCCACCTCCTCGCTCCCTACACAGGTCTCTGCCTGGCCTCTCCCCCTTCCTCACTCCCTACACAGGTCTCTGCCTGGCCTCTCCCACTTCCTCACTCCCTACACAGGTCCCTGCTTCGTCTCTCCCACCTCATCACTCCTTACACAGGGCCCTGCCTGGTCTCTCCTACATCCTCACTCTTTACACAGCATCCTACCTGGTCTCTCTCACCTCCTCACTCCCTATGCAGGTCTCTGCCTGGTCTCTCCTAAGGCCTAACTCCCTACTCAGGTCCCTGCCTGACCTCTCCCACCTCCTCACTCCCTAGACATGGCCGTGCCTGGTTGCTCCCAGCTCCTCACTCCCTACTCAGGGCCCCGCCTTTTCTCTCCCACCTCCTCCATCCCTGTAAAGGTCTCTGCCTGGTCTGTCCCACCTCCTTACTCCCTACAGAGTTCTCTGCCTGTTCTCTTCCACATCCTCACTCCTTACACAGGGCCCTTCCTGGTCCCTCCCACCTCCTCACTTCCTACACCTGTCCCTGCCTGGTCTCTTCCATCTCCTCTCTCCCTACTCAGGGCCCTGCCTGGTCTCACCCACCTCCTCACTCCCTACAAAGGTCTCTGTCTGGTCTCTCAGCTCTTCACTCCCTACACAGGTTTCTGTCTCTTTTGTCCCACCATCTTACTCCCTATACAGTGCCCTGCCTGGTCTCTCACTCTCTATACAGGGCCCTGCATGGTCTCTCCCACCTCCTGACTCCCTTCACAGCGCCCAGCCTAGTCCCTCCCACCTCCTCACTCCCTACACAGGTTAGGGTTTAGGGTTTAGTTTAGTGTTAGGGTTATGGTTCGGGATCGGGTTTAGGGGTTAAGGTTAGGTTTTAGGGTTTAGTGTTCGAGTTTAGGGTCAGGGTCAGTTTTTAGTGTCAGGGTCAGGGTTTATGGTCAGGGTCAGGGTTAGGGGTTAGGGTCAGGGTTAGGTTTAGGGTTTGTTTTTATGGTTAGGGTTTAGGGTTTAGGATTAGGGTTGGGGTAAGGTTAGGGCTAGGGGTTAGGGCTAGGGGTTAGGGTTTAGTGTTTAGTGATAGAGTTTAGGGTCAGGGTCAGAGTCAGTGTTTAGTGTCAGGGTCAGAGTTTAGGGTCAGGGTTAGGGTCATGGTCAGGGTTAGGGTCATGGTCAGGGTTTAGGGTCATTGTCACGGTTTAGGGTCAGGGTCTGGGTCAGGGTTAGGGGTTAGAGTCAGGGTTAGGTTTAGGGTTTGGGTTTAGGGTTAGGATTTAGGGTTTAGGGTTAGGGCTAGGGTTAGTTTTAGAGGTTAGAGGTTAGGGTTAGGGTTAGGGCTAGGGCTAGGGCTTGGTGTTAGGGCTAGGTCTAGGGCTAGGGTTTTAGGGCTAGAGTTTAGGGTTAGGGTTAGGGTTTTGGGTTAGGCTGACGGTTAGAGTTTAGGGTTAGGGTTTATGGTTAGTGTTAGGGTTGGTGTTAGGGTTTAGGGTTAGGGTTAGGGTTTAGGGTTAGCAGTTAGTGTTAGGGTTAGTGTTCAGGGTTAGGGTTAGTTTTTAGGGTTTGGGTTTAGGGCTAGCGGTTAGTGTTTTCTCCCTCCTCCTCACTCCCTACACAGGGCCCTGATGTTCTCTCGCACCTGCTCACTCCCTAAACAAGCCACTGCCTGGTCTCTCCACCTCCTTACTCCCTCCACAGGGCCCTGCCTGGTCTCTCCCACCTCCTCACTCCCTACACAGGGCCATGCCTGGCCTCTCCCACCTCCTCACTCCCTACACAGGGCTCTGCCTGGTCTCTATCACCCCCTCACTCCCTACACAGGGTCCTGCCTTACCTCTCCCACCTCCTCAGTCCCTGCACTGTGTTTCTGGCTGTTATCTCCCTTCTTCTCACTCCCTACACAGGGCTGTGCTTGTTCTCTCCCATCTCCTCACTCCCTATACAGGGCCCTGCCTGGTGTATCCCATCTGCTCACTCCCTGCACAGGGCCCTGATGATCTCTCCTACATCCTCACTCCCTACACAGGGCCCTGCCTGGCATCTCCACCTCCTTACTCCCTACACACAGACCTGCCTGGTCTCTCCCACATCCTCACTCTGTACACAGGGTCCAACCTGGTCTCTCCCACCTCCTCACTCCCTACACAGGGCCCTGCCTGGTCTCTCCTAACACCTCACTTCCTACACAGGGCTCTGCCTGATCTCTCCCACTTCCTGACTCCCTACTCAGGTATCTGGGTGGTCTCTCCCAACTCCTCACTGTGTATGCAGGGCCTTACCTGTTCTCTATCACCTCCTCACTCCCTACACAGGGCCCTGATGGTCTCTCCCACCTCCTCACTCCCTACACAGGGTCCTGCCTAGTCTCTCCCACTTCCTCAATCCCTACACAGGTCCCTGACTGGTATCTCCACCACCTTACTTCCTACACACAGCCTTGCCTGTTCTCTTCCACATCCTCACTCTGTACACAGGGTCCTACCTGGTCTCTCTCACCTCATCACTCCCTACACAGGGCCCTGCCTGGTCTCTCCTAACACCTCACTCCCTACACAGGGCTCTGCCTGGCCTCTCCCACCTCCTCACTCCCTACACAGGGCCCGGCCTGGTCTCTCCTTCTTCTCAATCCCTACACAGGTCTCTGCCTCTTCTCTCCAAGATACTCACTCCCTACACTGGGCCCTGCCAGGTCTCTCCCACCTCCTCAGTCCCTTCACAGGTCTTTGCCTGGTCTCTCCCACATCTCTGCCTCTTCTCTCCTGCATCCTCACTCCCAACATAGGGCCCTGCCTGGTCTCTCCCACCTTCTCACTCCCTACACAGGACGCTGCCTGGCCTCTCCCACCTCCTCAGGACCTACACAGGTCCCTGCCTGGTCTCTTCCAGCTCCTCACTCCCTACACAGGTGTCTGCCTGGATTCTCCCACCTCCTCACTCCTTACACAGGGCCCTGCCTGGTATGTCCCTCCTCCTCGCTCCCTACAGAGGGCCCTGCCTGGTGTCTCCCTTCTGCTTACTCCCTACATATGTCTCTGTCTGTTCTCTCCCACCTCCTCACTCTCTACACAGGGCCCTGCCTGATCTCTGGCACATTCTCACTCCCTACACAGGACCTGTGTGGTCTCTCCCAACACCTCACTCCCTCCACAGGGCCCTGCCTGGATGCTCCCTCCCCCTCACACCCTGCACAGGGTCCTGCTTGGTCTCTCCCACCTCATCACTCCTTACACAGGGCCTGCCTGGTCTCTCCCATATCCTCACTCCCTATACTTGGCTCTGCCTGGTCTCTCCCATCTCCTCACTCCCTAAGCAGGACTCTGCCTGGGTCTCCCTCTTCTTCACTCCCTACACAGGGCCCTGTCTGCTGTCTCCCATCTTCTCTATGCACAGAGCCCTGCCTGGTCTGTCCCACCTCCTCACTCCCTACACTCTTCTCTGCCTGTTCTCTCCCACCTCCTAACTCCCTGCACAGGGCCCTGCCTGGTCTTTCCCATATCCTTACTCCATACAGGGACATGCCTGATCTCTGGCCAACTCACTCCCTACAGAGGGCCCTTCCTGGTCTCTCCCATCTCCTCACTCCCTATGCAGGTCTCTGAATGGTTCTCCCACCTCTTCACTCCCTACACAGGGCCCTGCCTGCTGTCTACCATCTTCTCAATCCCTACACAGGTTTCTGCCTATTCTCTCCCACCTCCTCGCTCCCTACACAGGTCTCTGCCTGGCCTCTCCCCCTTCCTCACTCCCTACACAGGTCTCTGCCTGGCCTCTCCCACTTCCTCACTCCCTACACAGGTCCCTGCTTCGTCTCTCCCACCTCATCACTCCTTACACAGGGCCCTGCCTGGTCTCTCCTACATCCTCACTCTTTACACAGCATCCTACCTGGTCTCTCTCACCTCCTCACTCCCTATGCAGGTCTCTGCCTGGTCTCTCCTAAGGCCTAACTCCCTACTCAGGTCCCTGCCTGACCTCTCCCACCTCCTCACTCCCTAGACATGGCCGTGCCTGGTTGCTCCCAGCTCCTCACTCCCTACTCAGGGCCCCGCCTTTTCTCTCCCACCTCCTCCATCCCTGTAAAGGTCTCTGCCTGGTCTGTCCCACCTCCTTACTCCCTACAGAGTTCTCTGCCTGTTCTCTTCCACATCCTCACTCCTTACACAGGGCCCTTCCTGGTCCCTCCCACCTCCTCACTTCCTACACCTGTCCCTGCCTGGTCTCTTCCATCTCCTCTCTCCCTACTCAGGGCCCTGCCTGGTCTCACCCACCTCCTCACTCCCTACAAAGGTCTCTGTCTGGTCTCTCAGCTCTTCACTCCCTACACAGGTTTCTGTCTCTTTTGTCCCACCATCTTACTCCCTATACAGTGCCCTGCCTGGTCTCTCACTCTCTGTACAGGGCCCTGCATGGTCTCTCCCACCTCCTGACTCCCTTCACAGCGCCCAGCCTAGTCCCTCCCACCTCCTCACTCCCTACACAGGTTAGGGTTTAGGGTTTAGTTTAGTGTTAGGGTTATGGTTCGGGATCGGGTTTAGGGGTTAAGGTTAGGTTTTAGGGTTTAGTGTTCGAGTTTAGGGTCAGGGTCAGTTTTTAGTGTCAGGGTCAGGGTTTATGGTCAGGGTCAGGGTTAGGGGTTAGGGTCAGGGTTAGGTTTAGGGTTTGTTTTTATGGTTAGGGTTTAGGGTTTAGGATTAGGGTTGGGGTAAGGTTAGGGCTAGGGGTTAGGGCTAGGGGTTAGGGTTTAGTGTTTAGTGATAGAGTTTAGGGTCAGGGTCAGAGTCAGTGTTTAGTGTCAGGGTCAGAGTTTAGGGTCAGGGTTAGGGTCATGGTCAGGGTTAGGGTCATGGTCAGGGTTTAGGGTCATTGTCACGGTTTAGGGTCAGGGTCTGGGTCAGGGTTAGGGGTTAGAGTCAGGGTTAGGTTTAGGGTTTGGGTTTAGGGTTAGGATTTAGGGTTTAGGGTTAGGGCTAGGGTTAGTTTTAGAGGTTAGAGGTTAGGGTTAGGGTTAGGGCTAGGGCTAGGGCTTGGTGTTAGGGCTAGGTCTAGGGCTAGGGTTTTAGGGCTAGAGTTTAGGGTTAGGGTTAGGGTTTTGGGTTAGGCTGACGGTTAGAGTTTAGGGTTAGGGTTTATGGTTAGTGTTAGGGTTGGTGTTAGGGTTTAGGGTTAGGGTTAGGGTTTAGGGTTAGCAGTTAGTGTTAGGGTTAGTGTTCAGGGTTAGGGTTAGTTTTTAGGGTTTGGGTTTAGGGCTAGCGGTTAGTGTTTTCTCCCTCCTCATCACTCCCTACACAGGGCCCTGATGTTCTCTCGCACCTGCTCACTCCCTAAACAAGCCACTGCCTGGTCTCTCCACCTCCTTACTCCCTCCACAGGGCCCTGCCTGGTCTCTCCCACCTCCTCACTCCCTACACAGGGCCATGCCTGGCCTCTCCCACCTCCTCACTCCCTACACAGGGCTCTGCCTGGTCTCTATCACCCCCTCACTCCCTACACAGGGTCCTGCCTTACCTCTCCCACCTCCTCAGTCCCTGCACTGTGTTTCTGGCTGTTATCTCCCTTCTTCTCACTCCCTACACAGGGCTGTGCTTGTTCTCTCCCATCTCCTCACTCCCTATACAGGGCCCTGCCTGGTGTATCCCATCTGCTCACTCCCTGCACAGGGCCCTGATGATCTCTCCTACATCCTCACTCCCTACACAGGGCCCTGCCTGGCATCTCCACCTCCTTACTCCCTACACACAGACCTGCCTGGTCTCTCCCACATCCTCACTCTGTACACAGGGTCCAACCTGGTCTCTCCCACCTCCTCACTCCCTACACAGGGCCCTGCCTGGTCTCTCCTAACACCTCACTTCCTACACAGGGCTCTGCCTGATCTCTCCCACTTCCTGACTCCCTACTCAGGTATCTGGGTGGTCTCTCCCAACTCCTCACTGTGTATGCAGGGCCTTACCTGTTCTCTATCACCTCCTCACTCCCTACACAGGGCCCTGATGGTCTCTCCCACCTCCTCACTCCCTACACAGGGTCCTGCCTAGTCTCTCCCACTTCCTCAATCCCTACACAGGTCCCTGACTGGTATCTCCACCACCTTACTTCCTACACACAGCCTTGCCTGTTCTCTTCCACATCCTCACTCTGTACACAGGGTCCTACCTGGTCTCTCTCACCTCATCACTCCCTACACAGGGCCCTGCCTGGTCTCTCCTAACACCTCACTCCCTACACAGGGCTCTGCCTGGCCTCTCCCACCTCCTCACTCCCTACACAGGGCCCGGCCTGGTCTCTCCTTCTTCTCAATCCCTACACAGGTCTCTGCCTCTTCTCTCCAAGATACTCACTCCCTACACTGGGCCCTGCCAGGTCTCTCCCACCTCCTCAGTCCCTTCACAGGTCTTTGCCTGGTCTCTCCCACATCTCTGCCTCTTCTCTCCTGCATCCTCACTCCCAACATAGGGCCCTGCCTGGTCTCTCCCACCTTCTCACTCCCTACACAGGACGCTGCCTGGCCTCTCCCACCTCCTCAGGACCTACACAGGTCCCTGCCTGGTCTCTTCCAGCTCCTCACTCCCTACACAGGTGTCTGCCTGGATTCTCCCACCTCCTCACTCCTTACACAGGGCCCTGCCTGGTATGTCCCTCCTCCTCGCTCCCTACAGAGGGCCCTGCCTGGTGTCTCCCTTCTGCTTACTCCCTACATATGTCTCTGTCTGTTCTCTCCCACCTCCTCACTCTCTACACAGGGCCCTGCCTGATCTCTGGCACATTCTCACTCCCTACACAGGACCTGTGTGGTCTCTCCCAACACCTCACTCCCTCCACAGGGCCCTGCCTGGATGCTCCCTCCCCCTCACACCCTGCACAGGGTCCTGCTTGGTCTCTCCCACCTCATCACTCCTTACACAGGGCCTGCCTGGTCTCTCCCATATCCTCACTCCCTATACTTGGCTCTGCCTGGTCTCTCCCATCTCCTCACTCCCTAAGCAGGACTCTGCCTGGGTCTCCCTCTTCTTCACTCCCTACACAGGGCCCTGTCTGCTGTCTCCCATCTTCTCTATGCACAGAGCCCTGCCTGGTCTGTCCCACCTCCTCACTCCCTACACTCTTCTCTGCCTGTTCTCTCCCACCTCCTAACTCCCTGCACAGGGCCCTGCCTGGTCTTTCCCATATCCTTACTCCATACAGGGACATGCCTGATCTCTGGCCAACTCACTCCCTACAGAGGGCCCTTCCTGGTCTCTCCCATCTCCTCACTCCCTATGCAGGTCTCTGAATGGTTCTCCCACCTCTTCACTCCCTACACAGGGCCCTGCCTGCTGTCTACCATCTTCTCAATCCCTACACAGGTTTCTGCCTATTCTCTCCCACCTCCTCACTCCCTACACAGGTCTCTGCCTGGCCTCTCCCCCTTCCTCACTCCCTACACAGGTCTCTGCCTGGCCTCTCCCACTTCCTCACTCCCTACACAGGTCCCTGCTTCGTCTCTCCCACCTCATCACTCCTTACACAGGGCCCTGCCTGGTCTCTCCTACATCCTCACTCTTTACACAGCATCCTACCTGGTCTCTCTCACCTCCTCACTCCCTATGCAGGTCTCTGCCTGGTCTCTCCTAAGGCCTAACTCCCTACTCAGGTCCCTGCCTGACCTCTCCCACCTCCTCACTCCCTAGACATGGCCGTGCCTGGTTGCTCCCAGCTCCTCACTCCCTACTCAGGGCCCCGCCTTTTCTCTCCCACCTCCTCCATCCCTGTAAAGGTCTCTGCCTGGTCTGTCCCACCTCCTTACTCCCTACAGAGTTCTCTGCCTGTTCTCTTCCACATCCTCACTCCTTACACAGGGCCCTTCCTGGTCCCTCCCACCTCCTCACTTCCTACACCTGTCCCTGCCTGGTCTCTTCCATCTCCTCTCTCCCTACTCAGGGCCCTGCCTGGTCTCACCCACCTCCTCACTCCCTACAAAGGTCTCTGTCTGGTCTCTCAGCTCTTCACTCCCTACACAGGTTTCTGTCTCTTTTGTCCCACCGTCTTACTCCCTATACAGTGCCCTGCCTGGTCTCTCACTCTCTGTACAGGGCCCTGCATGGTCTCTCCCACCTCCTGACTCCCTTCACAGCGCCCAGCCTAGTCCCTCCCACCTCCTCACTCCCTACACAGGTTAGGGTTTAGGGTTTAGTTTAGTGTTAGGGTTATGGTTCGGGATCGGGTTTAGGGGTTAAGGTTAGGTTTTAGGGTTTAGTGTTCGAGTTTAGGGTCAGGGTCAGTTTTTAGTGTCAGGGTCAGGGTTTATGGTCAGGGTCAGGGTTAGGGGTTAGGGTCAGGGTTAGGTTTAGGGTTTGTTTTTATGGTTAGGGTTTAGGGTTTAGGATTAGGGTTGGGGTAAGGTTAGGGCTAGGGCTTAGGGCTAGGGGTTAGGGTTTAGTGTTTAGTGATAGAGTTTAGGGTCAGGGTCAGAGTCAGTGTTTAGTGTCAGGGTCAGAGTTTAGGGTCAGGGTTAGGGTCATGGTCAGGGTTAGGGTCATGGTCAGGGTTTAGGGTCATTGTCACGGTTTAGGGTCAGGGTCTGGGTCAGGGTTAGGGGTTAGAGTCAGGGTTAGGTTTAGGGTTTGGGTTTAGGGTTAGGATTTAGGGTTTAGGGTTAGGGCTAGGGTTAGTTTTAGAGGTTAGAGGTTAGGGTTAGGGTTAGGGCTAGGGCTAGGGCTTGGTGTTAGGGCTAGGTCTAGGGCTAGGGTTTTAGGGCTAGAGTTTAGGGTTAGGGTTAGGGTTTTGGGTTAGGCTGACGGTTAGAGTTTAGGGTTAGGGTTTATGGTTAGTGTTAGGGTTGGTGTTAGGGTTTAGGGTTAGGGTTAGGGTTTAGGGTTAGCAGTTAGTGTTAGGGTTAGTGTTCAGGGTTAGGGTTAGTTTTTAGGGTTTGGGTTTAGGGCTAGCGGTTAGTGTTTTCTCCCTCCTCCTCACTCCCTACACAGGGCCCTGATGTTCTCTCGCACCTGCTCACTCCCTAAACAAGCCACTGCCTGGTCTCTCCACCTCCTTACTCCCTCCACAGGGCCCTGCCTGGTCTCTCCCACCTCCTCACTCCCTACACAGGGCCATGCCTGGCCTCTCCCACCTCCTCACTCCCTACACAGGGCTCTGCCTGGTCTCTATCACCCCCTCACTCCCTACACAGGGTCCTGCCTTACCTCTCCCACCTCCTCAGTCCCTGCACTGTGTTTCTGGCTGTTATCTCCCTTCTTCTCACTCCCTACACAGGGCTGTGCTTGTTCTCTCCCATCTCCTCACTCCCTATACAGGGCCCTGCCTGGTGTATCCCATCTGCTCACTCCCTGCACAGGGCCCTGATGATCTCTCCTACATCCTCACTCCCTACACAGGGCCCTGCCTGGCATCTCCACCTCCTTACTCCCTACACACAGACCTGCCTGGTCTCTCCCACATCCTCACTCTGTACACAGGGTCCAACCTGGTCTCTCCCACCTCCTCACTCCCTACACAGGGCCCTGCCTGGTCTCTCCTAACACCTCACTTCCTACACAGGGCTCTGCCTGATCTCTCCCACTTCCTGACTCCCTACTCAGGTATCTGGGTGGTCTCTCCCAACTCCTCACTGTGTATGCAGGGCCTTACCTGTTCTCTATCACCTCCTCACTCCCTACACAGGGCCCTGATGGTCTCTCCCACCTCCTCACTCCCTACACAGGGTCCTGCCTAGTCTCTCCCACTTCCTCAATCCCTACACAGGTCCCTGACTGGTATCTCCACCACCTTACTTCCTACACACAGCCTTGCCTGTTCTCTTCCACATCCTCACTCTGTACACAGGGTCCTACCTGGTCTCTCTCACCTCATCACTCCCTACACAGGGCCCTGCCTGGTCTCTCCTAACACCTCACTCCCTACACAGGGCTCTGCCTGGCCTCTCCCACCTCCTCACTCCCTACACAGGGCCCGGCCTGGTCTCTCCTTCTTCTCAATCCCTACACAGGTCTCTGCCTCTTCTCTCCAAGATACTCACTCCCTACACTGGGCCCTGCCAGGTCTCTCCCACCTCCTCAGTCCCTTCACAGGTCTTTGCCTGGTCTCTCCCACATCTCTGCCTCTTCTCTCCTGCATCCTCACTCCCAACATAGGGCCCTGCCTGGTCTCTCCCACCTTCTCACTCCCTACACAGGACGCTGCCTGGCCTCTCCCACCTCCTCAGGACCTACACAGGTCCCTGCCTGGTCTCTTCCAGCTCCTCACTCCCTACACAGGTGTCTGCCTGGATTCTCCCACCTCCTCACTCCTTACACAGGGCCCTGCCTGGTATGTCCCTCCTCCTCGCTCCCTACAGAGGGCCCTGCCTGGTGTCTCCCTTCTGCTTACTCCCTACATATGTCTCTGTCTGTTCTCTCCCACCTCCTCACTCTCTACACAGGGCCCTGCCTGATCTCTGGCACATTCTCACTCCCTACACAGGACCTGTGTGGTCTCTCCCAACACCTCACTCCCTCCACAGGGCCCTGCCTGGATGCTCCCTCCCCCTCACACCCTGCACAGGGTCCTGCTTGGTCTCTCCCACCTCATCACTCCTTACACAGGGCCTGCCTGGTCTCTCCCATATCCTCACTCCCTATACTTGGCTCTGCCTGGTCTCTCCCATCTCCTCACTCCCTAAGCAGGACTCTGCCTGGGTCTCCCTCTTCTTCACTCCCTACACAGGGCCCTGTCTGCTGTCTCCCATCTTCTCTATGCACAGAGCCCTGCCTGGTCTGTCCCACCTCCTCACTCCCTACACTCTTCTCTGCCTGTTCTCTCCCACCTCCTAACTCCCTGCACAGGGCCCTGCCTGGTCTTTCCCATATCCTTACTCCATACAGGGACATGCCTGATCTCTGGCCAACTCACTCCCTACAGAGGGCCCTTCCTGGTCTCTCCCATCTCCTCACTCCCTATGCAGGTCTCTGAATGGTTCTCCCACCTCTTCACTCCCTACACAGGGCCCTGCCTGCTGTCTACCATCTTCTCAATCCCTACACAGGTTTCTGCCTATTCTCTCCCACCTCCTCACTCCCTACACAGGTCTCTGCCTGGCCTCTCCCCCTTCCTCACTCCCTACACAGGTCTCTGCCTGGCCTCTCCCACTTCCTCACTCCCTACACAGGTCCCTGCTTCGTCTCTCCCACCTCATCACTCCTTACACAGGGCCCTGCCTGGTCTCTCCTACATCCTCACTCTTTACACAGCATCCTACCTGGTCTCTCTCACCTCCTCACTCCCTATGCAGGTCTCTGCCTGGTCTCTCCTAAGGCCTAACTCCCTACTCAGGTCCCTGCCTGACCTCTCCCACCTCCTCACTCCCTAGACATGGCCGTGCCTGGTTGCTCCCAGCTCCTCACTCCCTACTCAGGGCCCCGCCTTTTCTCTCCCACCTCCTCCATCCCTGTAAAGGTCTCTGCCTGGTCTGTCCCACCTCCTTACTCCCTACAGTGTTCTCTGCCTGTTCTCTTCCACATCCTCACTCCTTACACAGGGCCCTTCCTGGTCCCTCCCACCTCCTCACTTCCTACACCTGTCCCTGCCTGGTCTCTTCCATCTCCTCTCTCCCTACTCAGGGCCCTGCCTGGTCTCACCCACCTCCTCACTCCCTACAAAGGTCTCTGTCTGGTCTCTCAGCTCTTCACTCCCTACACAGGTTTCTGTCTCTTTTGTCCCACCGTCTTACTCCCTATACAGTGCCCTGCCTGGTCTCTCACTCTCTGTACAGGGCCCTGCATGGTCTCTCCCACCTCCTGACTCCCTTCACAGCGCCCAGCCTAGTCCCTCCCACCTCCTCACTCCCTACACAGGTTAGGGTTTAGGGTTTAGTTTAGTGTTAGGGTTATGGTTCGGGATCGGGTTTAGGGGTTAAGGTTAGGTTTTAGGGTTTAGTGTTCGAGTTTAGGGTCAGGGTCAGTTTTTAGTGTCAGGGTCAGGGTTTATGGTCAGGGTCAGGGTTAGGGGTTAGGGTCAGGGTTAGGTTTAGGGTTTGTTTTTATGGTTAGGGTTTAGGGTTTAGGATTAGGGTTGGGGTAAGGTTAGGGCTAGGGGTTAGGGCTAGGGGTTAGGGTTTAGTGTTTAGTGATAGAGTTTAGGGTCAGGGTCAGAGTCAGTGTTTAGTGTCAGGGTCAGAGTTTAGGGTCAGGGTTAGGGTCATGGTCAGGGTTAGGGTCATGGTCAGGGTTTAGGGTCATTGTCACGGTTTAGGGTCAGGGTCTGGGTCAGGGTTAGGGGTTAGAGTCAGGGTTAGGTTTAGGGTTTGGGTTTAGGGTTAGGATTTAGGGTTTAGGGTTAGGGCTAGGGTTAGTTTTAGAGGTTAGAGGTTAGGGTTAGGGTTAGGGCTAGGGCTAGGGCTTGGTGTTAGGGCTAGGTCTAGGGCTAGGGTTTTAGGGCTAGAGTTTAGGGTTAGGGTTAGGGTTTTGGGTTAGGCTGACGGTTAGAGTTTAGGGTTAGGGTTTATGGTTAGTGTTAGGGTTGGTGTTAGGGTTTAGGGTTAGGGTTAGGGTTTAGGGTTAGCAGTTAGTGTTAGGGTTAGTGTTCAGGGTTAGGGTTAGTTTTTAGGGTTTGGGTTTAGGGCTAGCGGTTAGTGTTTTCTCCCTCCTCATCACTCCCTGCACAGGGCCCTGATGTTCTCTCGCACCTGCTCACTCCCTAAACAAGCCACTGCCTGGTCTCTCCACCTCCTTACTCCCTCCACAGGGCCCTGCCTGGTCTCTCCCACCTCCTCACTCCCTACACAGGGCCATGCCTGGCCTCTCCCACCTCCTCACTCCCTACACAGGGCTCTGCCTGGTCTCTATCACCCCCTCACTCCCTACACAGGGTCCTGCCTTACCTCTCCCACCTCCTCAGTCCCTGCACTGTGTTTCTGGCTGTTATCTCCCTTCTTCTCACTCCCTACACAGGGCTGTGCTTGTTCTCTCCCATCTCCTCACTCCCTATACAGGGCCCTGCCTGGTGTATCCCATCTGCTCACTCCCTGCACAGGGCCCTGATGATCTCTCCTACATCCTCACTCCCTACACAGGGCCCTGCCTGGCATCTCCACCTCCTTACTCCCTACACACAGACCTGCCTGGTCTCTCCCACATCCTCACTCTGTACACAGGGTCCAACCTGGTCTCTCCCACCTCCTCACTCCCTACACAGGGCCCTGCCTGGTCTCTCCTAACACCTCACTTCCTACACAGGGCTCTGCCTGATCTCTCCCACTTCCTGACTCCCTACTCAGGTATCTGGGTGGTCTCTCCCAACTCCTCACTGTGTATGCAGGGCCTTACCTGTTCTCTATCACCTCCTCACTCCCTACACAGGGCCCTGATGGTCTCTCCCACCTCCTCACTCCCTACACAGGGTCCTGCCTAGTCTCTCCCACTTCCTCAATCCCTACACAGGTCCCTGACTGGTATCTCCACCACCTTACTTCCTACACACAGCCTTGCCTGTTCTCTTCCACATCCTCACTCTGTACACAGGGTCCTACCTGGTCTCTCTCACCTCATCACTCCCTACACAGGGCCCTGCCTGGTCTCTCCTAACACCTCACTCCCTACACAGGGCTCTGCCTGGCCTCTCCCACCTCCTCACTCCCTACACAGGGCCCGGCCTGGTCTCTCCTTCTTCTCAATCCCTACACAGGTCTCTGCCTCTTCTCTCCAAGATACTCACTCCCTACACTGGGCCCTGCCAGGTCTCTCCCACCTCCTCAGTCCCTTCACAGGTCTTTGCCTGGTCTCTCCCACATCTCTGCCTCTTCTCTCCTGCATCCTCACTCCCAACATAGGGCCCTGCCTGGTCTCTCCCACCTTCTCACTCCCTACACAGGACGCTGCCTGGCCTCTCCCACCTCCTCAGGACCTACACAGGTCCCTGCCTGGTCTCTTCCAGCTCCTCACTCCCTACACAGGTGTCTGCCTGGATTCTCCCACCTCCTCACTCCTTACACAGGGCCCTGCCTGGTATGTCCCTCCTCCTCGCTCCCTACAGAGGGCCCTGCCTGGTGTCTCCCTTCTGCTTACTCCCTACATATGTCTCTGTCTGTTCTCTCCCACCTCCTCACTCTCTACACAGGGCCCTGCCTGATCTCTGGCACATTCTCACTCCCTACACAGGACCTGTGTGGTCTCTCCCAACACCTCACTCCCTCCACAGGGCCCTGCCTGGATGCTCCCTCCCCCTCACACCCTGCACAGGGTCCTGCTTGGTCTCTCCCACCTCATCACTCCTTACACAGGGCCTGCCTGGTCTCTCCCATATCCTCACTCCCTATACTTGGCTCTGCCTGGTCTCTCCCATCTCCTCACTCCCTAAGCAGGACTCTGCCTGGGTCTCCCTCTTCTTCACTCCCTACACAGGGCCCTGTCTGCTGTCTCCCATCTTCTCTATGCACAGAGCCCTGCCTGGTCTGTCCCACCTCCTCACTCCCTACACTCTTCTCTGCCTGTTCTCTCCCACCTCCTAACTCCCTGCACAGGGCCCTGCCTGGTCTTTCCCATATCCTTACTCCATACAGGGACATGCCTGATCTCTGGCCAACTCACTCCCTACAGAGGGCCCTTCCTGGTCTCTCCCATCTCCTCACTCCCTATGCAGGTCTCTGAATGGTTCTCCCACCTCTTCACTCCCTACACAGGGCCCTGCCTGCTGTCTACCATCTTCTCAATCCCTACACAGGTTTCTGCCTATTCTCTCCCACCTCCTCACTCCCTACACAGGTCTCTGCCTGGCCTCTCCCCCTTCCTCACTCCCTACACAGGTCTCTGCCTGGCCTCTCCCACTTCCTCACTCCCTACACAGGTCCCTGCTTCGTCTCTCCCACCTCATCACTCCTTACACAGGGCCCTGCCTGGTCTCTCCTACATCCTCACTCTTTACACAGCATCCTACCTGGTCTCTCTCACCTCCTCACTCCCTATGCAGGTCTCTGCCTGGTCTCTCCTAAGGCCTAACTCCCTACTCAGGTCCCTGCCTGACCTCTCCCACCTCCTCACTCCCTAGACATGGCCGTGCCTGGTTGCTCCCAGCTCCTCACTCCCTACTCAGGGCCCCGCCTTTTCTCTCCCACCTCCTCCATCCCTGTAAAGGTCTCTGCCTGGTCTGTCCCACCTCCTTACTCCCTACAGAGTTCTCTGCCTGTTCTCTTCCACATCCTCACTCCTTACACAGGGCCCTTCCTGGTCCCTCCCACCTCCTCACTTCCTACACCTGTCCCTGCCTGGTCTCTTCCATCTCCTCTCTCCCTACTCAGGGCCCTGCCTGGTCTCACCCACCTCCTCACTCCCTACAAAGGTCTCTGTCTGGTCTCTCAGCTCTTCACTCCCTACACAGGTTTCTGTCTCTTTTGTCCCACCGTCTTACTCCCTATACAGTGCCCTGCCTGGTCTCTCACTCTCTGTACAGGGCCCTGCATGGTCTCTCCCACCTCCTGACTCCCTTCACAGCGCCCAGCCTAGTCCCTCCCACCTCCTCACTCCCTACACAGGTTAGGGTTTAGGGTTTAGTTTAGTGTTAGGGTTATGGTTCGGGATCGGGTTTAGGGGTTAAGGTTAGGTTTTAGGGTTTAGTGTTCGAGTTTAGGGTCAGGGTCAGTTTTTAGTGTCAGGGTCAGGGTTTATGGTCAGGGTCAGGGTTAGGGGTTAGGGTCAGGGTTAGGTTTAGGGTTTGTTTTTATGGTTAGGGTTTAGGGTTTAGGATTAGGGTTGGGGTAAGGTTAGGGCTAGGGCTTAGGGCTAGGGGTTAGGGTTTAGTGTTTAGTGATAGAGTTTAGGGTCAGGGTCAGAGTCAGTGTTTAGTGTCAGGGTCAGAGTTTAGGGTCAGGGTTAGGGTCATGGTCAGGGTTAGGGTCATGGTCAGGGTTTAGGGTCATTGTCACGGTTTAGGGTCAGGGTCTGGGTCAGGGTTAGGGGTTAGAGTCAGGGTTAGGTTTAGGGTTTGGGTTTAGGGTTAGGATTTAGGGTTTAGGGTTAGGGCTAGGGTTAGTTTTAGAGGTTAGAGGTTAGGGTTAGGGTTAGGGCTAGGGCTAGGGCTTGGTGTTAGGGCTAGGTCTAGGGCTAGGGTTTTAGGGCTAGAGTTTAGGGTTAGGGTTAGGGTTTTGGGTTAGGCTGACGGTTAGAGTTTAGGGTGAGGGTTTATGGTTAGTGTTAGGGTTGGTGTTAGGGTTTAGGGTTAGGGTTAGGGTTTAGGGTTAGCAGTTAGTGTTAGGGTTAGTGTTCAGGGTTAGGGTTAGTTTTTAGGGTTTGGGTTTAGGGCTAGCGGTTAGTGTTTTCTCCCTCCTCCTCACTCCCTACACAGGGCCCTGATGTTCTCTCGCACCTGCTCACTCCCTAAACAAGCCACTGCCTGGTCTCTCCACCTCCTTACTCCCTCCACAGGGCCCTGCCTGGTCTCTCCCACCTCCTCACTCCCTACACAGGGCCATGCCTGGCCTCTCCCACCTCCTCACTCCCTACACAGGGCTCTGCCTGGTCTCTATCACCCCCTCACTCCCTACACAGGGTCCTGCCTTACCTCTCCCACCTCCTCAGTCCCTGCACTGTGTTTCTGGCTGTTATCTCCCTTCTTCTCACTCCCTACACAGGGCTGTGCTTGTTCTCTCCCATCTCCTCACTCCCTATACAGGGCCCTGCCTGGTGTATCCCATCTGCTCACTCCCTGCACAGGGCCCTGATGATCTCTCCTACATCCTCACTCCCTACACAGGGCCCTGCCTGGCATCTCCACCTCCTTACTCCCTACACACAGACCTGCCTGGTCTCTCCCACATCCTCACTCTGTACACAGGGTCCAACCTGGTCTCTCCCACCTCCTCACTCCCTACACAGGGCCCTGCCTGGTCTCTCCTAACACCTCACTTCCTACACAGGGCTCTGCCTGATCTCTCCCACTTCCTGACTCCCTACTCAGGTATCTGGGTGGTCTCTCCCAACTCCTCACTGTGTATGCAGGGCCTTACCTGTTCTCTATCACCTCCTCACTCCCTACACAGGGCCCTGATGGTCTCTCCCACCTCCTCACTCCCTACACAGGGTCCTGCCTAGTCTCTCCCACTTCCTCAATCCCTACACAGGTCCCTGACTGGTATCTCCACCACCTTACTTCCTACACACAGCCTTGCCTGTTCTCTTCCACATCCTCACTCTGTACACAGGGTCCTACCTGGTCTCTCTCACCTCATCACTCCCTACACAGGGCCCTGCCTGGTCTCTCCTAACACCTCACTCCCTACACAGGGCTCTGCCTGGCCTCTCCCACCTCCTCACTCCCTACACAGGGCCCGGCCTGGTCTCTCCTTCTTCTCAATCCCTACACAGGTCTCTGCCTCTTCTCTCCAAGATACTCACTCCCTACACTGGGCCCTGCCAGGTCTCTCCCACCTCCTCAGTCCCTTCACAGGTCTTTGCCTGGTCTCTCCCACATCTCTGCCTCTTCTCTCCTGCATCCTCACTCCCAACATAGGGCCCTGCCTGGTCTCTCCCACCTTCTCACTCCCTACACAGGACGCTGCCTGGCCTCTCCCACCTCCTCAGGACCTACACAGGTCCCTGCCTGGTCTCTTCCAGCTCCTCACTCCCTACACAGGTGTCTGCCTGGATTCTCCCACCTCCTCACTCCTTACACAGGGCCCTGCCTGGTATGTCCCTCCTCCTCGCTCCCTACAGAGGGCCCTGCCTGGTGTCTCCCTTCTGCTTACTCCCTACATATGTCTCTGTCTGTTCTCTCCCACCTCCTCACTCTCTACACAGGGCCCTGCCTGATCTCTGGCACATTCTCACTCCCTACACAGGACCTGTGTGGTCTCTCCCAACACCTCACTCCCTCCACAGGGCCCTGCCTGGATGCTCCCTCCCCCTCACACCCTGCACAGGGTCCTGCTTGGTCTCTCCCACCTCATCACTCCTTACACAGGGCCTGCCTGGTCTCTCCCATATCCTCACTCCCTATACTTGGCTCTGCCTGGTCTCTCCCATCTCCTCACTCCCTAAGCAGGACTCTGCCTGGGTCTCCCTCTTCTTCACTCCCTACACAGGGCCCTGTCTGCTGTCTCCCATCTTCTCTATGCACAGAGCCCTGCCTGGTCTGTCCCACCTCCTCACTCCCTACACTCTTCTCTGCCTGTTCTCTCCCACCTCCTAACTCCCTGCACAGGGCCCTGCCTGGTCTTTCCCATATCCTTACTCCATACAGGGACATGCCTGATCTCTGGCCAACTCACTCCCTACAGAGGGCCCTTCCTGGTCTCTCCCATCTCCTCACTCCCTATGCAGGTCTCTGAATGGTTCTCCCACCTCTTCACTCCCTACACAGGGCCCTGCCTGCTGTCTACCATCTTCTCAATCCCTACACAGGTTTCTGCCTATTCTCTCCCACCTCCTCACTCCCTACACAGGTCTCTGCCTGGCCTCTCCCCCTTCCTCACTCCCTACACAGGTCTCTGCCTGGCCTCTCCCACTTCCTCACTCCCTACACAGGTCCCTGCTTCGTCTCTCCCACCTCATCACTCCTTACACAGGGCCCTGCCTGGTCTCTCCTACATCCTCACTCTTTACACAGCATCCTACCTGGTCTCTCTCACCTCCTCACTCCCTATGCAGGTCTCTGCCTGGTCTCTCCTAAGGCCTAACTCCCTACTCAGGTCCCTGCCTGACCTCTCCCACCTCCTCACTCCCTAGACATGGCCGTGCCTGGTTGCTCCCAGCTCCTCACTCCCTACTCAGGGCCCCGCCTTTTCTCTCCCACCTCCTCCATCCCTGTAAAGGTCTCTGCCTGGTCTGTCCCACCTCCTTACTCCCTACAGTGTTCTCTGCCTGTTCTCTTCCACATCCTCACTCCTTACACAGGGCCCTTCCTGGTCCCTCCCACCTCCTCACTTCCTACACCTGTCCCTGCCTGGTCTCTTCCATCTCCTCTCTCCCTACTCAGGGCCCTGCCTGGTCTCACCCACCTCCTCACTCCCTACAAAGGTCTCTGTCTGGTCTCTCAGCTCTTCACTCCCTACACAGGTTTCTGTCTCTTTTGTCCCACCGTCTTACTCCCTATACAGTGCCCTGCCTGGTCTCTCACTCTCTGTACAGGGCCCTGCATGGTCTCTCCCACCTCCTGACTCCCTTCACAGCGCCCAGCCTAGTCCCTCCCACCTCCTCACTCCCTACACAGGTTAGGGTTTAGGGTTTAGTTTAGTGTTAGGGTTATGGTTCGGGATCGGGTTTAGGGGTTAAGGTTAGGTTTTAGGGTTTAGTGTTCGAGTTTAGGGTCAGGGTCAGTTTTTAGTGTCAGGGTCAGGGTTTATGGTCAGGGTCAGGGTTAGGGGTTAGGGTCAGGGTTAGGTTTAGGGTTTGTTTTTATGGTTAGGGTTTAGGGTTTAGGATTAGGGTTGGGGTAAGGTTAGGGCTAGGGCTTAGGGCTAGGGGTTAGGGTTTAGTGTTTAGTGATAGAGTTTAGGGTCAGGGTCAGAGTCAGTGTTTAGTGTCAGGGTCAGAGTTTAGGGTCAGGGTTAGGGTCATGGTCAGGGTTAGGGTCATGGTCAGGGTTTAGGGTCATTGTCACGGTTTAGGGTCAGGGTCTGGGTCAGGGTTAGGGGTTAGAGTCAGGGTTAGGTTTAGGGTTTGGGTTTAGGGTTAGGATTTAGGGTTTAGGGTTAGGGCTAGGGTTAGTTTTAGAGGTTAGAGGTTAGGGTTAGGGTTAGGGCTAGGGCTAGGGCTTGGTGTTAGGGCTAGGTCTAGGGCTAGGGTTTTAGGGCTAGAGTTTAGGGTTAGGGTTAGGGTTTTGGGTTAGGCTGACGGTTAGAGTTTAGGGTGAGGGTTTATGGTTAGTGTTAGGGTTGGTGTTAGGGTTTAGGGTTAGGGTTAGGGTTTAGGGTTAGCAGTTAGTGTTAGGGTTAGTGTTCAGGGTTAGGGTTAGTTTTTAGGGTTTGGGTTTAGGGCTAGCGGTTAGTGTTTTCTCCCTCCTCCTCACTCCCTACACAGGGCCCTGATGTTCTCTCGCACCTGCTCACTCCCTAAACAAGCCACTGCCTGGTCTCTCCACCTCCTTACTCCCTCCACAGGGCCCTGCCTGGTCTCTCCCACCTCCTCACTCCCTACACAGGGCCATGCCTGGCCTCTCCCACCTCCTCACTCCCTACACAGGGCTCTGCCTGGTCTCTATCACCCCCTCACTCCCTACACAGGGTCCTGCCTTACCTCTCCCACCTCCTCAGTCCCTGCACTGTGTTTCTGGCTGTTATCTCCCTTCTTCTCACTCCCTACACAGGGCTGTGCTTGTTCTCTCCCATCTCCTCACTCCCTATACAGGGCCCTGCCTGGTGTATCCCATCTGCTCACTCCCTGCACAGGGCCCTGATGATCTCTCCTACATCCTCACTCCCTACACAGGGCCCTGCCTGGCATCTCCACCTCCTTACTCCCTACACACAGACCTGCCTGGTCTCTCCCACATCCTCACTCTGTACACAGGGTCCAACCTGGTCTCTCCCACCTCCTCACTCCCTACACAGGGCCCTGCCTGGTCTCTCCTAACACCTCACTTCCTACACAGGGCTCTGCCTGATCTCTCCCACTTCCTGACTCCCTACTCAGGTATCTGGGTGGTCTCTCCCAACTCCTCACTGTGTATGCAGGGCCTTACCTGTTCTCTATCACCTCCTCACTCCCTACACAGGGCCCTGATGGTCTCTCCCACCTCCTCACTCCCTACACAGGGTCCTGCCTAGTCTCTCCCACTTCCTCAATCCCTACACAGGTCCCTGACTGGTATCTCCACCACCTTACTTCCTACACACAGCCTTGCCTGTTCTCTTCCACATCCTCACTCTGTACACAGGGTCCTACCTGGTCTCTCTCACCTCATCACTCCCTACACAGGGCCCTGCCTGGTCTCTCCTAACACCTCACTCCCTACACAGGGCTCTGCCTGGCCTCTCCCACCTCCTCACTCCCTACACAGGGCCCGGCCTGGTCTCTCCTTCTTCTCAATCCCTACACAGGTCTCTGCCTCTTCTCTCCAAGATACTCACTCCCTACACTGGGCCCTGCCAGGTCTCTCCCACCTCCTCAGTCCCTTCACAGGTCTTTGCCTGGTCTCTCCCACATCTCTGCCTCTTCTCTCCTGCATCCTCACTCCCAACATAGGGCCCTGCCTGGTCTCTCCCACCTTCTCACTCCCTACACAGGACGCTGCCTGGCCTCTCCCACCTCCTCAGGACCTACACAGGTCCCTGCCTGGTCTCTTCCAGCTCCTCACTCCCTACACAGGTGTCTGCCTGGATTCTCCCACCTCCTCACTCCTTACACAGGGCCCTGCCTGGTATGTCCCTCCTCCTCGCTCCCTACAGAGGGCCCTGCCTGGTGTCTCCCTTCTGCTTACTCCCTACATATGTCTCTGTCTGTTCTCTCCCACCTCCTCACTCTCTACACAGGGCCCTGCCTGATCTCTGGCACATTCTCACTCCCTACACAGGACCTGTGTGGTCTCTCCCAACACCTCACTCCCTCCACAGGGCCCTGCCTGGATGCTCCCTCCCCCTCACACCCTGCACAGGGTCCTGCTTGGTCTCTCCCACCTCATCACTCCTTACACAGGGCCTGCCTGGTCTCTCCCATATCCTCACTCCCTATACTTGGCTCTGCCTGGTCTCTCCCATCTCCTCACTCCCTAAGCAGGACTCTGCCTGGGTCTCCCTCTTCTTCACTCCCTACACAGGGCCCTGTCTGCTGTCTCCCATCTTCTCTATGCACAGAGCCCTGCCTGGTCTGTCCCACCTCCTCACTCCCTACACTCTTCTCTGCCTGTTCTCTCCCACCTCCTAACTCCCTGCACAGGGCCCTGCCTGGTCTTTCCCATATCCTTACTCCATACAGGGACATGCCTGATCTCTGGCCAACTCACTCCCTACAGAGGGCCCTTCCTGGTCTCTCCCATCTCCTCACTCCCTATGCAGGTCTCTGAATGGTTCTCCCACCTCTTCACTCCCTACACAGGGCCCTGCCTGCTGTCTACCATCTTCTCAATCCCTACACAGGTTTCTGCCTATTCTCTCCCACCTCCTCGCTCCCTACACAGGTCTCTGCCTGGCCTCTCCCCCTTCCTCACTCCCTACACAGGTCTCTGCCTGGCCTCTCCCACTTCCTCACTCCCTACACAGGTCCCTGCTTCGTCTCTCCCACCTCATCACTCCTTACACAGGGCCCTGCCTGGTCTCTCCTACATCCTCACTCTTTACACAGCATCCTACCTGGTCTCTCTCACCTCCTCACTCCCTATGCAGGTCTCTGCCTGGTCTCTCCTAAGGCCTAACTCCCTACTCAGGTCCCTGCCTGACCTCTCCCACCTCCTCACTCCCTAGACATGGCCGTGCCTGGTTGCTCCCAGCTCCTCACTCCCTACTCAGGGCCCCGCCTTTTCTCTCCCACCTCCTCCATCCCTGTAAAGGTCTCTGCCTGGTCTGTCCCACCTCCTTACTCCCTACAGAGTTCTCTGCCTGTTCTCTTCCACATCCTCACTCCTTACACAGGGCCCTTCCTGGTCCCTCCCACCTCCTCACTTCCTACACCTGTCCCTGCCTGGTCTCTTCCATCTCCTCTCTCCCTACTCAGGGCCCTGCCTGGTCTCACCCACCTCCTCACTCCCTACAAAGGTCTCTGTCTGGTCTCTCAGCTCTTCACTCCCTACACAGGTTTCTGTCTCTTTTGTCCCACCGTCTTACTCCCTATACAGTGCCCTGCCTGGTCTCTCACTCTCTGTACAGGGCCCTGCATGGTCTCTCCCACCTCCTGACTCCCTTCACAGCGCCCAGCCTAGTCCCTCCCACCTCCTCACTCCCTACACAGGTTAGGGTTTAGGGTTTAGTTTAGTGTTAGGGTTATGGTTCGGGATCGGGTTTAGGGGTTAAGGTTAGGTTTTAGGGTTTAGTGTTCGAGTTTAGGGTCAGGGTCAGTTTTTAGTGTCAGGGTCAGGGTTTATGGTCAGGGTCAGGGTTAGGGGTTAGGGTCAGGGTTAGGTTTAGGGTTTGTTTTTATGGTTAGGGTTTAGGGTTTAGGATTAGGGTTGGGGTAAGGTTAGGGCTAGGGGTTAGGGCTAGGGGTTAGGGTTTAGTGTTTAGTGATAGAGTTTAGGGTCAGGGTCAGAGTCAGTGTTTAGTGTCAGGGTCAGAGTTTAGGGTCAGGGTTAGGGTCATGGTCAGGGTTAGGGTCATGGTCAGGGTTTAGGGTCATTGTCACGGTTTAGGGTCAGGGTCTGGGTCAGGGTTAGGGGTTAGAGTCAGGGTTAGGTTTAGGGTTTGGGTTTAGGGTTAGGATTTAGGGTTTAGGGTTAGGGCTAGGGTTAGTTTTAGAGGTTAGAGGTTAGGGTTAGGGTTAGGGCTAGGGCTAGGGCTTGGTGTTAGGGCTAGGTCTAGGGCTAGGGTTTTAGGGCTAGAGTTTAGGGTTAGGGTTAGGGTTTTGGGTTAGGCTGACGGTTAGAGTTTAGGGTTAGGGTTTATGGTTAGTGTTAGGGTTGGTGTTAGGGTTTAGGGTTAGGGTTAGGGTTTAGGGTTAGCAGTTAGTGTTAGGGTTAGTGTTCAGGGTTAGGGTTAGTTTTTAGGGTTTGGGTTTAGGGCTAGCGGTTAGTGTTTTCTCCCTCCTCCTCACTCCCTACACAGGGCCCTGATGTTCTCTCGCACCTGCTCACTCCCTAAACAAGCCACTGCCTGGTCTCTCCACCTCCTTACTCCCTCCACAGGGCCCTGCCTGGTCTCTCCCACCTCCTCACTCCCTACACAGGGCCATGCCTGGCCTCTCCCACCTCCTCACTCCCTACACAGGGCTCTGCCTGGTCTCTATCACCCCCTCACTCCCTACACAGGGTCCTGCCTTACCTCTCCCACCTCCTCAGTCCCTGCACTGTGTTTCTGGCTGTTATCTCCCTTCTTCTCACTCCCTACACAGGGCTGTGCTTGTTCTCTCCCATCTCCTCACTCCCTATACAGGGCCCTGCCTGGTGTATCCCATCTGCTCACTCCCTGCACAGGGCCCTGATGATCTCTCCTACATCCTCACTCCCTACACAGGGCCCTGCCTGGCATCTCCACCTCCTTACTCCCTACACACAGACCTGCCTGGTCTCTCCCACATCCTCACTCTGTACACAGGGTCCAACCTGGTCTCTCCCACCTCCTCACTCCCTACACAGGGCCCTGCCTGGTCTCTCCTAACACCTCACTTCCTACACAGGGCTCTGCCTGATCTCTCCCACTTCCTGACTCCCTACTCAGGTATCTGGGTGGTCTCTCCCAACTCCTCACTGTGTATGCAGGGCCTTACCTGTTCTCTATCACCTCCTCACTCCCTACACAGGGCCCTGATGGTCTCTCCCACCTCCTCACTCCCTACACAGGGTCCTGCCTAGTCTCTCCCACTTCCTCAATCCCTACACAGGTCCCTGACTGGTATCTCCACCACCTTACTTCCTACACACAGCCTTGCCTGTTCTCTTCCACATCCTCACTCTGTACACAGGGTCCTACCTGGTCTCTCTCACCTCATCACTCCCTACACAGGGCCCTGCCTGGTCTCTCCTAACACCTCACTCCCTACACAGGGCTCTGCCTGGCCTCTCCCACCTCCTCACTCCCTACACAGGGCCCGGCCTGGTCTCTCCTTCTTCTCAATCCCTACACAGGTCTCTGCCTCTTCTCTCCAAGATACTCACTCCCTACACTGGGCCCTGCCAGGTCTCTCCCACCTCCTCAGTCCCTTCACAGGTCTTTGCCTGGTCTCTCCCACATCTCTGCCTCTTCTCTCCTGCATCCTCACTCCCAACATAGGGCCCTGCCTGGTCTCTCCCACCTTCTCACTCCCTACACAGGACGCTGCCTGGCCTCTCCCACCTCCTCAGGACCTACACAGGTCCCTGCCTGGTCTCTTCCAGCTCCTCACTCCCTACACAGGTGTCTGCCTGGATTCTCCCACCTCCTCACTCCTTACACAGGGCCCTGCCTGGTATGTCCCTCCTCCTCGCTCCCTACAGAGGGCCCTGCCTGGTGTCTCCCTTCTGCTTACTCCCTACATATGTCTCTGTCTGTTCTCTCCCACCTCCTCACTCTCTACACAGGGCCCTGCCTGATCTCTGGCACATTCTCACTCCCTACACAGGACCTGTGTGGTCTCTCCCAACACCTCACTCCCTCCACAGGGCCCTGCCTGGATGCTCCCTCCCCCTCACACCCTGCACAGGGTCCTGCTTGGTCTCTCCCACCTCATCACTCCTTACACAGGGCCTGCCTGGTCTCTCCCATATCCTCACTCCCTATACTTGGCTCTGCCTGGTCTCTCCCATCTCCTCACTCCCTAAGCAGGACTCTGCCTGGGTCTCCCTCTTCTTCACTCCCTACACAGGGCCCTGTCTGCTGTCTCCCATCTTCTCTATGCACAGAGCCCTGCCTGGTCTGTCCCACCTCCTCACTCCCTACACTCTTCTCTGCCTGTTCTCTCCCACCTCCTAACTCCCTGCACAGGGCCCTGCCTGGTCTTTCCCATATCCTTACTCCATACAGGGACATGCCTGATCTCTGGCCAACTCACTCCCTACAGAGGGCCCTTCCTGGTCTCTCCCATCTCCTCACTCCCTATGCAGGTCTCTGAATGGTTCTCCCACCTCTTCACTCCCTACACAGGGCCCTGCCTGCTGTCTACCATCTTCTCAATCCCTACACAGGTTTCTGCCTATTCTCTCCCACCTCCTCGCTCCCTACACAGGTCTCTGCCTGGCCTCTCCCCCTTCCTCACTCCCTACACAGGTCTCTGCCTGGCCTCTCCCACTTCCTCACTCCCTACACAGGTCCCTGCTTCGTCTCTCCCACCTCATCACTCCTTACACAGGGCCCTGCCTGGTCTCTCCTACATCCTCACTCTTTACACAGCATCCTACCTGGTCTCTCTCACCTCCTCACTCCCTATGCAGGTCTCTGCCTGGTCTCTCCTAAGGCCTAACTCCCTACTCAGGTCCCTGCCTGACCTCTCCCACCTCCTCACTCCCTAGACATGGCCGTGCCTGGTTGCTCCCAGCTCCTCACTCCCTACTCAGGGCCCCGCCTTTTCTCTCCCACCTCCTCCATCCCTGTAAAGGTCTCTGCCTGGTCTGTCCCACCTCCTTACTCCCTACAGAGTTCTCTGCCTGTTCTCTTCCACATCCTCACTCCTTACACAGGGCCCTTCCTGGTCCCTCCCACCTCCTCACTTCCTACACCTGTCCCTGCCTGGTCTCTTCCATCTCCTCTCTCCCTACTCAGGGCCCTGCCTGGTCTCACCCACCTCCTCACTCCCTACAAAGGTCTCTGTCTGGTCTCTCAGCTCTTCACTCCCTACACAGGTTTCTGTCTCTTTTGTCCCACCGTCTTACTCCCTATACAGTGCCCTGCCTGGTCTCTCACTCTCTGTACAGGGCCCTGCATGGTCTCTCCCACCTCCTGACTCCCTTCACAGCGCCCAGCCTAGTCCCTCCCACCTCCTCACTCCCTACACAGGTTAGGGTTTAGGGTTTAGTTTAGTGTTAGGGTTATGGTTCGGGATCGGGTTTAGGGGTTAAGGTTAGGTTTTAGGGTTTAGTGCTCGAGTTTAGGGTCAGGGTCAGTTTTTAGTGTCAGGGTCAGGGTTTATGGTCAGGGTCAGGGTTAGGGGTTAGGGTCAGGGTTAGGTTTAGGGTTTGTTTTTATGGTTAGGGTTTAGGGTTTAGGATTAGGGTTGGGGTAAGGTTAGGGCTAGGGGTTAGGGCTAGGGGTTAGGGTTTAGTGTTTAGTGATAGAGTTTAGGGTCAGGGTCAGAGTCAGTGTTTAGTGTCAGGGTCAGAGTTTAGGGTCAGGGTTAGGGTCATGGTCAGGGTTAGGGTCATGGTCAGGGTTTAGGGTCATTGTCACGGTTTAGGGTCAGGGTCTGGGTCAGGGTTAGGGGTTAGAGTCAGGGTTAGGTTTAGGGTTTGGGTTTAGGGTTAGGATTTAGGGTTTAGGGTTAGGGCTAGGGTTAGTTTTAGAGGTTAGAGGTTAGGGTTAGGGTTAGGGCTAGGGCTAGGGCTTGGTGTTAGGGCTAGGTCTAGGGCTAGGGTTTTAGGGCTAGAGTTTAGGGTTAGGGTTAGGGTTTTGGGTTAGGCTGACGGTTAGAGTTTAGGGTTAGGGTTTATGGTTAGTGTTAGGGTTGGTGTTAGGGTTTAGGGTTAGGGTTAGGGTTTAGGGTTAGCAGTTAGTGTTAGGGTTAGTGTTCAGGGTTAGGGTTAGTTTTTAGGGTTTGGGTTTAGGGCTAGCGGTTAGTGTTTTCTCCCTCCTCCTCACTCCCTACACAGGGCCCTGATGTTCTCTCGCACCTGCTCACTCCCTAAACAAGCCACTGCCTGGTCTCTCCACCTCCTTACTCCCTCCACAGGGCCCTGCCTGGTCTCTCCCACCTCCTCACTCCCTACACAGGGCCATGCCTGGCCTCTCCCACCTCCTCACTCCCTACACAGGGCTCTGCCTGGTCTCTATCACCCCCTCACTCCCTACACAGGGTCCTGCCTTACCTCTCCCACCTCCTCAGTCCCTGCACTGTGTTTCTGGCTGTTATCTCCCTTCTTCTCACTCCCTACACAGGGCTGTGCTTGTTCTCTCCCATCTCCTCACTCCCTATACAGGGCCCTGCCTGGTGTATCCCATCTGCTCACTCCCTGCACAGGGCCCTGATGATCTCTCCTACATCCTCACTCCCTACACAGGGCCCTGCCTGGCATCTCCACCTCCTTACTCCCTACACACAGACCTGCCTGGTCTCTCCCACATCCTCACTCTGTACACAGGGTCCAACCTGGTCTCTCCCACCTCCTCACTCCCTACACAGGGCCCTGCCTGGTCTCTCCTAACACCTCACTTCCTACACAGGGCTCTGCCTGATCTCTCCCACTTCCTGACTCCCTACTCAGGTATCTGGGTGGTCTCTCCCAACTCCTCACTGTGTATGCAGGGCCTTACCTGTTCTCTATCACCTCCTCACTCCCTACACAGGGCCCTGATGGTCTCTCCCACCTCCTCACTCCCTACACAGGGTCCTGCCTAGTCTCTCCCACTTCCTCAATCCCTACACAGGTCCCTGACTGGTATCTCCACCACCTTACTTCCTACACACAGCCTTGCCTGTTCTCTTCCACATCCTCACTCTGTACACAGGGTCCTACCTGGTCTCTCTCACCTCATCACTCCCTACACAGGGCCCTGCCTGGTCTCTCCTAACACCTCACTCCCTACACAGGGCTCTGCCTGGCCTCTCCCACCTCCTCACTCCCTACACAGGGCCCGGCCTGGTCTCTCCTTCTTCTCAATCCCTACACAGGTCTCTGCCTCTTCTCTCCAAGATACTCACTCCCTACACTGGGCCCTGCCAGGTCTCTCCCACCTCCTCAGTCCCTTCACAGGTCTTTGCCTGGTCTCTCCCACATCTCTGCCTCTTCTCTCCTGCATCCTCACTCCCAACATAGGGCCCTGCCTGGTCTCTCCCACCTTCTCACTCCCTACACAGGACGCTGCCTGGCCTCTCCCACCTCCTCAGGACCTACACAGGTCCCTGCCTGGTCTCTTCCAGCTCCTCACTCCCTACACAGGTGTCTGCCTGGATTCTCCCACCTCCTCACTCCTTACACAGGGCCCTGCCTGGTATGTCCCTCCTCCTCGCTCCCTACAGAGGGCCCTGCCTGGTGTCTCCCTTCTGCTTACTCCCTACATATGTCTCTGTCTGTTCTCTCCCACCTCCTCACTCTCTACACAGGGCCCTGCCTGATCTCTGGCACATTCTCACTCCCTACACAGGACCTGTGTGGTCTCTCCCAACACCTCACTCCCTCCACAGGGCCCTGCCTGGATGCTCCCTCCCCCTCACACCCTGCACAGGGTCCTGCTTGGTCTCTCCCACCTCATCACTCCTTACACAGGGCCTGCCTGGTCTCTCCCATATCCTCACTCCCTATACTTGGCTCTGCCTGGTCTCTCCCATCTCCTCACTCCCTAAGCAGGACTCTGCCTGGGTCTCCCTCTTCTTCACTCCCTACACAGGGCCCTGTCTGCTGTCTCCCATCTTCTCTATGCACAGAGCCCTGCCTGGTCTGTCCCACCTCCTCACTCCCTACACTCTTCTCTGCCTGTTCTCTCCCACCTCCTAACTCCCTGCACAGGGCCCTGCCTGGTCTTTCCCATATCCTTACTCCATACAGGGACATGCCTGATCTCTGGCCAACTCACTCCCTACAGAGGGCCCTTCCTGGTCTCTCCCATCTCCTCACTCCCTATGCAGGTCTCTGAATGGTTCTCCCACCTCTTCACTCCCTACACAGGGCCCTGCCTGCTGTCTACCATCTTCTCAATCCCTACACAGGTTTCTGCCTATTCTCTCCCACCTCCTCGCTCCCTACACAGGTCTCTGCCTGGCCTCTCCCCCTTCCTCACTCCCTACACAGGTCTCTGCCTGGCCTCTCCCACTTCCTCACTCCCTACACAGGTCCCTGCTTCGTCTCTCCCACCTCATCACTCCTTACACAGGGCCCTGCCTGGTCTCTCCTACATCCTCACTCTTTACACAGCATCCTACCTGGTCTCTCTCACCTCCTCACTCCCTATGCAGGTCTCTGCCTGGTCTCTCCTAAGGCCTAACTCCCTACTCAGGTCCCTGCCTGACCTCTCCCACCTCCTCACTCCCTAGACATGGCCGTGCCTGGTTGCTCCCAGCTCCTCACTCCCTACTCAGGGCCCCGCCTTTTCTCTCCCACCTCCTCCATCCCTGTAAAGGTCTCTGCCTGGTCTGTCCCACCTCCTTACTCCCTACAGAGTTCTCTGCCTGTTCTCTTCCACATCCTCACTCCTTACACAGGGCCCTTCCTGGTCCCTCCCACCTCCTCACTTCCTACACCTGTCCCTGCCTGGTCTCTTCCATCTCCTCTCTCCCTACTCAGGGCCCTGCCTGGTCTCACCCACCTCCTCACTCCCTACAAAGGTCTCTGTCTGGTCTCTCAGCTCTTCACTCCCTACACAGGTTTCTGTCTCTTTTGTCCCACCGTCTTACTCCCTATACAGTGCCCTGCCTGGTCTCTCACTCTCTGTACAGGGCCCTGCATGGTCTCTCCCACCTCCTGACTCCCTTCACAGCGCCCAGCCTAGTCCCTCCCACCTCCTCACTCCCTACACAGGTTAGGGTTTAGGGTTTAGTTTAGTGTTAGGGTTATGGTTCGGGATCGGGTTTAGGGGTTAAGGTTAGGTTTTAGGGTTTAGTGTTCGAGTTTAGGGTCAGGGTCAGTTTTTAGTGTCAGGGTCAGGGTTTATGGTCAGGGTCAGGGTTAGGGGTTAGGGTCAGGGTTAGGTTTAGGGTTTGTTTTTATGGTTAGGGTTTAGGGTTTAGGATTAGGGTTGGGGTAAGGTTAGGGCTAGGGGTTAGGGCTAGGGGTTAGGGTTTAGTGTTTAGTGATAGAGTTTAGGGTCAGGGTCAGAGTCAGTGTTTAGTGTCAGGGTCAGAGTTTAGGGTCAGGGTTAGGGTCATGGTCAGGGTTAGGGTCATGGTCAGGGTTTAGGGTCATTGTCACGGTTTAGGGTCAGGGTCTGGGTCAGGGTTAGGGGTTAGAGTCAGGGTTAGGTTTAGGGTTTGGGTTTAGGGTTAGGATTTAGGGTTTAGGGTTAGGGCTAGGGTTAGTTTTAGAGGTTAGAGGTTAGGGTTAGGGTTAGGGCTAGGGCTAGGGCTTGGTGTTAGGGCTAGGTCTAGGGCTAGGGTTTTAGGGCTAGAGTTTAGGGTTAGGGTTAGGGTTTTGGGTTAGGCTGACGGTTAGAGTTTAGGGTTAGGGTTTATGGTTAGTGTTAGGGTTGGTGTTAGGGTTTAGGGTTAGGGTTAGGGTTTAGGGTTAGCAGTTAGTGTTAGGGTTAGTGTTCAGGGTTAGGGTTAGTTTTTAGGGTTTGGGTTTAGGGCTAGCGGTTAGTGTTTTCTCCCTCCTCCTCACTCCCTACACAGGGCCCTGATGTTCTCTCGCACCTGCTCACTCCCTAAACAAGCCACTGCCTGGTCTCTCCACCTCCTTACTCCCTCCACAGGGCCCTGCCTGGTCTCTCCCACCTCCTCACTCCCTACACAGGGCCATGCCTGGCCTCTCCCACCTCCTCACTCCCTACACAGGGCTCTGCCTGGTCTCTATCACCCCCTCACTCCCTACACAGGGTCCTGCCTTACCTCTCCCACCTCCTCAGTCCCTGCACTGTGTTTCTGGCTGTTATCTCCCTTCTTCTCACTCCCTACACAGGGCTGTGCTTGTTCTCTCCCATCTCCTCACTCCCTATACAGGGCCCTGCCTGGTGTATCCCATCTGCTCACTCCCTGCACAGGGCCCTGATGATCTCTCCTACATCCTCACTCCCTACACAGGGCCCTGCCTGGCATCTCCACCTCCTTACTCCCTACACACAGACCTGCCTGGTCTCTCCCACATCCTCACTCTGTACACAGGGTCCAACCTGGTCTCTCCCACCTCCTCACTCCCTACACAGGGCCCTGCCTGGTCTCTCCTAACACCTCACTTCCTACACAGGGCTCTGCCTGATCTCTCCCACTTCCTGACTCCCTACTCAGGTATCTGGGTGGTCTCTCCCAACTCCTCACTGTGTATGCAGGGCCTTACCTGTTCTCTATCACCTCCTCACTCCCTACACAGGGCCCTGATGGTCTCTCCCACCTCCTCACTCCCTACACAGGGTCCTGCCTAGTCTCTCCCACTTCCTCAATCCCTACACAGGTCCCTGACTGGTATCTCCACCACCTTACTTCCTACACACAGCCTTGCCTGTTCTCTTCCACATCCTCACTCTGTACACAGGGTCCTACCTGGTCTCTCTCACCTCATCACTCCCTACACAGGGCCCTGCCTGGTCTCTCCTAACACCTCACTCCCTACACAGGGCTCTGCCTGGCCTCTCCCACCTCCTCACTCCCTACACAGGGCCCGGCCTGGTCTCTCCTTCTTCTCAATCCCTACACAGGTCTCTGCCTCTTCTCTCCAAGATACTCACTCCCTACACTGGGCCCTGCCAGGTCTCTCCCACCTCCTCAGTCCCTTCACAGGTCTTTGCCTGGTCTCTCCCACATCTCTGCCTCTTCTCTCCTGCATCCTCACTCCCAACATAGGGCCCTGCCTGGTCTCTCCCACCTTCTCACTCCCTACACAGGACGCTGCCTGGCCTCTCCCACCTCCTCAGGACCTACACAGGTCCCTGCCTGGTCTCTTCCAGCTCCTCACTCCCTACACAGGTGTCTGCCTGGATTCTCCCACCTCCTCACTCCTTACACAGGGCCCTGCCTGGTATGTCCCTCCTCCTCGCTCCCTACAGAGGGCCCTGCCTGGTGTCTCCCTTCTGCTTACTCCCTACATATGTCTCTGTCTGTTCTCTCCCACCTCCTCACTCTCTACACAGGGCCCTGCCTGATCTCTGGCACATTCTCACTCCCTACACAGGACCTGTGTGGTCTCTCCCAACACCTCACTCCCTCCACAGGGCCCTGCCTGGATGCTCCCTCCCCCTCACACCCTGCACAGGGTCCTGCTTGGTCTCTCCCACCTCATCACTCCTTACACAGGGCCTGCCTGGTCTCTCCCATATCCTCACTCCCTATACTTGGCTCTGCCTGGTCTCTCCCATCTCCTCACTCCCTAAGCAGGACTCTGCCTGGGTCTCCCTCTTCTTCACTCCCTACACAGGGCCCTGTCTGCTGTCTCCCATCTTCTCTATGCACAGAGCCCTGCCTGGTCTGTCCCACCTCCTCACTCCCTACACTCTTCTCTGCCTGTTCTCTCCCACCTCCTAACTCCCTGCACAGGGCCCTGCCTGGTCTTTCCCATATCCTTACTCCATACAGGGACATGCCTGATCTCTGGCCAACTCACTCCCTACAGAGGGCCCTTCCTGGTCTCTCCCATCTCCTCACTCCCTATGCAGGTCTCTGAATGGTTCTCCCACCTCTTCACTCCCTACACAGGGCCCTGCCTGCTGTCTACCATCTTCTCAATCCCTACACAGGTTTCTGCCTATTCTCTCCCACCTCCTCACTCCCTACACAGGTCTCTGCCTGGCCTCTCCCCCTTCCTCACTCCCTACACAGGTCTCTGCCTGGCCTCTCCCACTTCCTCACTCCCTACACAGGTCCCTGCTTCGTCTCTCCCACCTCATCACTCCTTACACAGGGCCCTGCCTGGTCTCTCCTACATCCTCACTCTTTACACAGCATCCTACCTGGTCTCTCTCACCTCCTCACTCCCTATGCAGGTCTCTGCCTGGTCTCTCCTAAGGCCTAACTCCCTACTCAGGTCCCTGCCTGACCTCTCCCACCTCCTCACTCCCTAGACATGGCCGTGCCTGGTTGCTCCCAGCTCCTCACTCCCTACTCAGGGCCCCGCCTTTTCTCTCCCACCTCCTCCATCCCTGTAAAGGTCTCTGCCTGGTCTGTCCCACCTCCTTACTCCCTACAGTGTTCTCTGCCTGTTCTCTTCCACATCCTCACTCCTTACACAGGGCCCTTCCTGGTCCCTCCCACCTCCTCACTTCCTACACCTGTCCCTGCCTGGTCTCTTCCATCTCCTCTCTCCCTACTCAGGGCCCTGCCTGGTCTCACCCACCTCCTCACTCCCTACAAAGGTCTCTGTCTGGTCTCTCAGCTCTTCACTCCCTACACAGGTTTCTGTCTCTTTTGTCCCACCGTCTTACTCCCTATACAGTGCCCTGCCTGGTCTCTCACTCTCTGTACAGGGCCCTGCATGGTCTCTCCCACCTCCTGACTCCCTTCACAGCGCCCAGCCTAGTCCCTCCCACCTCCTCACTCCCTACACAGGTTAGGGTTTAGGGTTTAGTTTAGTGTTAGGGTTATGGTTCGGGATCGGGTTTAGGGGTTAAGGTTAGGTTTTAGGGTTTAGTGTTCGAGTTTAGGGTCAGGGTCAGTTTTTAGTGTCAGGGTCAGGGTTTATGGTCAGGGTCAGGGTTAGGGGTTAGGGTCAGGGTTAGGTTTAGGGTTTGTTTTTATGGTTAGGGTTTAGGGTTTAGGATTAGGGTTGGGGTAAGGTTAGGGCTAGGGCTTAGGGCTAGGGGTTAGGGTTTAGTGTTTAGTGATAGAGTTTAGGGTCAGGGTCAGAGTCAGTGTTTAGTGTCAGGGTCAGAGTTTAGGGTCAGGGTTAGGGTCATGGTCAGGGTTAGGGTCATGGTCAGGGTTTAGGGTCATTGTCACGGTTTAGGGTCAGGGTCTGGGTCAGGGTTAGGGGTTAGAGTCAGGGTTAGGTTTAGGGTTTGGGTTTAGGGTTAGGATTTAGGGTTTAGGGTTAGGGCTAGGGTTAGTTTTAGAGGTTAGAGGTTAGGGTTAGGGTTAGGGCTAGGGCTAGGGCTTGGTGTTAGGGCTAGGTCTAGGGCTAGGGTTTTAGGGCTAGAGTTTAGGGTTAGGGTTAGGGTTTTGGGTTAGGCTGACGGTTAGAGTTTAGGGTGAGGGTTTATGGTTAGTGTTAGGGTTGGTGTTAGGGTTTAGGGTTAGGGTTAGGGTTTAGGGTTAGCAGTTAGTGTTAGGGTTAGTGTTCAGGGTTAGGGTTAGTTTTTAGGGTTTGGGTTTAGGGCTAGCGGTTAGTGTTTTCTCCCTCCTCCTCACTCCCTACACAGGGCCCTGATGTTCTCTCGCACCTGCTCACTCCCTAAACAAGCCACTGCCTGGTCTCTCCACCTCCTTACTCCCTCCACAGGGCCCTGCCTGGTCTCTCCCACCTCCTCACTCCCTACACAGGGCCATGCCTGGCCTCTCCCACCTCCTCACTCCCTACACAGGGCTCTGCCTGGTCTCTATCACCCCCTCACTCCCTACACAGGGTCCTGCCTTACCTCTCCCACCTCCTCAGTCCCTGCACTGTGTTTCTGGCTGTTATCTCCCTTCTTCTCACTCCCTACACAGGGCTGTGCTTGTTCTCTCCCATCTCCTCACTCCCTATACAGGGCCCTGCCTGGTGTATCCCATCTGCTCACTCCCTGCACAGGGCCCTGATGATCTCTCCTACATCCTCACTCCCTACACAGGGCCCTGCCTGGCATCTCCACCTCCTTACTCCCTACACACAGACCTGCCTGGTCTCTCCCACATCCTCACTCTGTACACAGGGTCCAACCTGGTCTCTCCCACCTCCTCACTCCCTACACAGGGCCCTGCCTGGTCTCTCCTAACACCTCACTTCCTACACAGGGCTCTGCCTGATCTCTCCCACTTCCTGACTCCCTACTCAGGTATCTGGGTGGTCTCTCCCAACTCCTCACTGTGTATGCAGGGCCTTACCTGTTCTCTATCACCTCCTCACTCCCTACACAGGGCCCTGATGGTCTCTCCCACCTCCTCACTCCCTACACAGGGTCCTGCCTAGTCTCTCCCACTTCCTCAATCCCTACACAGGTCCCTGACTGGTATCTCCACCACCTTACTTCCTACACACAGCCTTGCCTGTTCTCTTCCACATCCTCACTCTGTACACAGGGTCCTACCTGGTCTCTCTCACCTCATCACTCCCTACACAGGGCCCTGCCTGGTCTCTCCTAACACCTCACTCCCTACACAGGGCTCTGCCTGGCCTCTCCCACCTCCTCACTCCCTACACAGGGCCCGGCCTGGTCTCTCCTTCTTCTCAATCCCTACACAGGTCTCTGCCTCTTCTCTCCAAGATACTCACTCCCTACACTGGGCCCTGCCAGGTCTCTCCCACCTCCTCAGTCCCTTCACAGGTCTTTGCCTGGTCTCTCCCACATCTCTGCCTCTTCTCTCCTGCATCCTCACTCCCAACATAGGGCCCTGCCTGGTCTCTCCCACCTTCTCACTCCCTACACAGGACGCTGCCTGGCCTCTCCCACCTCCTCAGGACCTACACAGGTCCCTGCCTGGTCTCTTCCAGCTCCTCACTCCCTACACAGGTGTCTGCCTGGATTCTCCCACCTCCTCACTCCTTACACAGGGCCCTGCCTGGTATGTCCCTCCTCCTCGCTCCCTACAGAGGGCCCTGCCTGGTGTCTCCCTTCTGCTTACTCCCTACATATGTCTCTGTCTGTTCTCTCCCACCTCCTCACTCTCTACACAGGGCCCTGCCTGATCTCTGGCACATTCTCACTCCCTACACAGGACCTGTGTGGTCTCTCCCAACACCTCACTCCCTCCACAGGGCCCTGCCTGGATGCTCCCTCCCCCTCACACCCTGCACAGGGTCCTGCTTGGTCTCTCCCACCTCATCACTCCTTACACAGGGCCTGCCTGGTCTCTCCCATATCCTCACTCCCTATACTTGGCTCTGCCTGGTCTCTCCCATCTCCTCACTCCCTAAGCAGGACTCTGCCTGGGTCTCCCTCTTCTTCACTCCCTACACAGGGCCCTGTCTGCTGTCTCCCATCTTCTCTATGCACAGAGCCCTGCCTGGTCTGTCCCACCTCCTCACTCCCTACACTCTTCTCTGCCTGTTCTCTCCCACCTCCTAACTCCCTGCACAGGGCCCTGCCTGGTCTTTCCCATATCCTTACTCCATACAGGGACATGCCTGATCTCTGGCCAACTCACTCCCTACAGAGGGCCCTTCCTGGTCTCTCCCATCTCCTCACTCCCTATGCAGGTCTCTGAATGGTTCTCCCACCTCTTCACTCCCTACACAGGGCCCTGCCTGCTGTCTACCATCTTCTCAATCCCTACACAGGTTTCTGCCTATTCTCTCCCACCTCCTCACTCCCTACACAGGTCTCTGCCTGGCCTCTCCCCCTTCCTCACTCCCTACACAGGTCTCTGCCTGGCCTCTCCCACTTCCTCACTCCCTACACAGGTCCCTGCTTCGTCTCTCCCACCTCATCACTCCTTACACAGGGCCCTGCCTGGTCTCTCCTACATCCTCACTCTTTACACAGCATCCTACCTGGTCTCTCTCACCTCCTCACTCCCTATGCAGGTCTCTGCCTGGTCTCTCCTAAGGCCTAACTCCCTACTCAGGTCCCTGCCTGACCTCTCCCACCTCCTCACTCCCTAGACATGGCCGTGCCTGGTTGCTCCCAGCTCCTCACTCCCTACTCAGGGCCCCGCCTTTTCTCTCCCACCTCCTCCATCCCTGTAAAGGTCTCTGCCTGGTCTGTCCCACCTCCTTACTCCCTACAGAGTTCTCTGCCTGTTCTCTTCCACATCCTCACTCCTTACACAGGGCCCTTCCTGGTCCCTCCCACCTCCTCACTTCCTACACCTGTCCCTGCCTGGTCTCTTCCATCTCCTCTCTCCCTACTCAGGGCCCTGCCTGGTCTCACCCACCTCCTCACTCCCTACAAAGGTCTCTGTCTGGTCTCTCAGCTCTTCACTCCCTACACAGGTTTCTGTCTCTTTTGTCCCACCGTCTTACTCCCTATACAGTGCCCTGCCTGGTCTCTCACTCTCTGTACAGGGCCCTGCATGGTCTCTCCCACCTCCTGACTCCCTTCACAGCGCCCAGCCTAGTCCCTCCCACCTCCTCACTCCCTACACAGGTTAGGGTTTAGGGTTTAGTTTAGTGTTAGGGTTATGGTTCGGGATCGGGTTTAGGGGTTAAGGTTAGGTTTTAGGGTTTAGTGTTCGAGTTTAGGGTCAGGGTCAGTTTTTAGTGTCAGGGTCAGGGTTTATGGTCAGGGTCAGGGTTAGGGGTTAGGGTCAGGGTTAGGTTTAGGGTTTGTTTTTATGGTTAGGGTTTAGGGTTTAGGATTAGGGTTGGGGTAAGGTTAGGGCTAGGGGTTAGGGCTAGGGGTTAGGGTTTAGTGTTTAGTGATAGAGTTTAGGGTCAGGGTCAGAGTCAGTGTTTAGTGTCAGGGTCAGAGTTTAGGGTCAGGGTTAGGGTCATGGTCAGGGTTAGGGTCATGGTCAGGGTTTAGGGTCATTGTCACGGTTTAGGGTCAGGGTCTGGGTCAGGGTTAGGGGTTAGAGTCAGGGTTAGGTTTAGGGTTTGGGTTTAGGGTTAGGATTTAGGGTTTAGGG